>NW_026623696.1:367824-384652 GCF_030028575.1 Malurus melanocephalus
TTGTTTGTTTGTTTGTTTGTTTGTTTGTTGTTGTTGTTTTTGTTGTTGGTTTGTGGGGGGTGGTGCAGGTGGTTTTGACAGTTTTGCCCAATAGCTTTGTCTTTTCCTTGGGGTTTCATCCAACCCATGGCAGGCTGTGATGGACTGACACCACCAGGGGATTGCACTGACCTGATTTCCACTGGTGTGATGTGCAGAGCTCAAACAAACTCCCTGTGGTTTGTTGGGGAGCCTGATCCTGGCTGGAAAATCCCCTTCTCAGGCTTGAGCAGGAGTTTGCAGGAGAAGACCTGGAGAGCCTTGAGTGCTCTGCTCTGGAGCTCCTCATCCTTTCTGCCCCTGCTCCAACAGCTCCAGAGAACCCAACAACAGCCTCTGTTTGGACACGGGCACGCTTGGAAATGGTTGTTTACAGTGATTTCACTTGGACTGACAGGAAARCAGCAGCACAGAATGGTTTTTAAATGCACCCTGTGGCTGGGAGCCTGGAAGCAGCTGGCCTCTGGCCAGGCTGTGAGAATGAACAATGATATTTTGGGGCAGAGACGGAGGCSAGCCCAGATTCTTCCTGCTCTAATTTGACTTTTGTGAATGTAGTTAAATGGAGAGGTTRTTAACTAATCGGATGTCTTTCAGTTTGACTCCTAGTTTTGGCTCTGATATAGCAGACACACAAAGAGCATGTTCCCTAAACCCCCTTCAGTCATCAGCTATTCTTCTCACCCATCAGTTTGTTTCTTTTATTTTTTTTAAATGTTTCTTTTGCTGTAAGTTTAGACCTTCTGTGAGAAAAAGAACATGGAAAAACTTTTCTTCCTTTCTGTTCCTGATAAACACTTTTATTCTGCATGTTAACTGAYTTCTTGGCTTCTGAAGAAGTAAATAAAATGTTAGGAAGTCAAAATCAGAGATGAAATATTGAGGTTACCCAGACTTCTTGTTTCCTTTGCAGCTCTGCCATCCACCATTTGAGATTTTAATTTCTGTTCCAAAACTGCAAGCAAGAAAACAGTTTACAAATCCTTCAGAACTCCCACAGAAATGGGAAAAACCAGTCTTACTTAACCATCTGGACAACTGCTGTGTCTGCYCCTGCTCATGGCTGTCAGACCCCAATCTCCTGATCAGTGGGGCAGGAGATATCTCCACCCACAGGGGATGGGACCCCACTGAGTGCAGCAGAGGCTGAGCTGCTCTGAGACTTTCCTGTGCTGGAACAGCACTCAAAGGCACTGAAAGCTGACCCAACACTCTGGGAATGGCATGGAAAGCTCCTTCAGGGCAGGTCTGGCAGSATTTGGGCTTGAGGGAGCACTTAAATCACTGCTTCTGAGACAGGCTCTCAGCAMTTTTTAACAATACAAGAAAAGCGAAACAGGACTGTGATTATCTTTAATTTGTTTTTGATCTGCAGGTGGTCACTTATCTGGCGGATCTGAGTCAGGCACGCTGCTCTCCTGGTCTCTTTTTTTTTGCAGCAGAGAGATATTTGGTGGGGGTGGAGAGAAGGAAATTGAAAATGCAAAAGGAAAATTTGACCAGACTACTCCCACTCTTTGAAAACCCAAAATACATGTGTGCATGCACGAGCTGCCTAGATGGGAGCTTAAATCCCAGCAGCATGCAGACTCACCCGGCAATATCCTTGTTTGTACTCTTCTTCCCTCCGGAGTTCTGCTGGTTTGGAGCCTTGCAGTGCGTTGAGAGGAGCCCAGAGAAAGGGGAGAGCCCTGGATCAGGGATGATCCCACAGCTCTCTGAAGGAATCTGCTGCCCCAGCACTGGGAGACACTGAGGGTGAGGACAAACACAGGCAGATGAATTAAACCTCAGGGTTTAATTACAAGGGAGTGGGGAGAATTTGTCCAGCCTGCCTGCTGCCCRAGGGCTAAAAGGCAGAAAGGCAGGAGAGCAGCCCTGTGGCAAGCTTGGCTGYCTTTTTCCTGAGGAAAATGCAGTTTTGGCAATCCTGCTGGAGTCCTGTACCTTTTGYTGAAGCCAGTGCCAGGCTATAACCAAGTGTGTTTGAGTGGTAGAGGACAAGCAGGTGAAAAATCTGTCTGAGTACAAGAGACCACGAAAATCCTTCAAGCAGGGGASAGACTGCAGAGGCGTCAGAAATGGGACACTGGGACAGACAAAACCAAAATTCAGAGTTGAATCTGCTTTTCCCTTAGAGACYACAGCCAGCCATGGCAAAGCAGCCCAGAGGAAGCCATCCCACACCAATTCCACCAATTCCAGCTCTCACTCAGGCACTCCTAATCCTTTACACTCTTCCACAGGAATGAAGCACCCCAGCAAAGGAGCAGGTTCTGTGCTCAGCCAAAGCCCAAGAAAAAGGTGTGGCAGCATTGCACAGCTTGACCAAAAGGAAAGCAAGGGTCCAGTGATTCCCAGATCCAGACTCTGGTGTGGCCATGGAGCTGCTGTGGGGGTTTGCAGAGACCCTCCTGCTCCAGGCTGCCAGGTCACATCCCAACTGAGAGGGGTGCAGCCTTCTGCCTGCCCTCACAGCACCTTACAGAGAGAATCCTCTGAGGAAATGCCATCAAAGCACTGCTGAAATGAAAACAGAACAACAGGGCCAACAAACAGGACAAGGCAGGGGTTAAAGGGGCACATTTTACATCAAGAGGCAGCATCTCTGTGCACTGCCCCCCTGGCACTGCTGGGCTATCAGAGCTGGTGTGCTTTAGCAGGCATCAGCCTGTGGAAATGGCTCTGTGTGTGCACATGTCCAAGCTGCTGGCAGGGCTGTGACCTTCCCCCCTGCCTCTTCAGACACCTACAGAACACGGGGAGCTGTGCAGATAAACAATACATGAAAATGTGTGTGAGGAGGAGTGTGCAAGACAGGGGGAGAGAAGAAAGGAGAATATGAGAAACCAGACATCTAACAAAGGAGGAAAAAYGATCAGGCAAAGCAGTGAGATGAGAGAGAGAGTTGTTATTAGAGGCAAGAAGTGAAAAGAGGCAAATTAAACACTGGTTCAAACCAGAGTAAAAATAGCACAGGAGGAAAAGGAAAAAGAAAAGACTGCAAAGGAATGCAAYGGATGCCTTTCAGTAGGTGCTATCACACTCACATACTTGCTCTGCCAGCTTTGCAGAGAAGCACAACCCAAAATTAACTGCAGGGCAGAAGGATGGCCCTGGAAATGGCCCTGGCTGTAGCCCACCCAGGCCTCATGCCCTCCAACTGGGCCAGCTGAGATAAGAAACTTGGGGACTGCTGCTGGGTCACTGCAGTTAGCCATTTACATCAAGTATTGACCAGTCACTACGAAAGGACTTGGCTCTGTGGCTGCATTTTGAGACATCTGCATCTTCACCCACAGAAACAAATGGGGTCTGGTCCATTGAGCTAAATCCAGCCAAAGTCAACAAAGTTATGTCCAGATACAAAATTAATTGGTGCAGAATTCTTCATGTAGCACTGTCAAGAAGAATGTCTCTATTAAGATATCTCAGAAAGTTAAGACAGACTCAAAATCCATATATTCGTACTTGATATTGTGCACAAAGCAATGAGAGGTGGGATGAATATGGAAGGCTGCTGCAAATCYGATTTCTAACGTTATATCCCCAATCAGACAGAATAACCTGACTGTAAAACAGTGCTGCTCATGCTGACAGCCTCTGGAGAGCAGACAAGGCACCTCCTCTCAACAATCTCAACATCTGAGTGGAAAGATGCAGCCCTGGCCACTCTTTGGTTCTGCTGTCACTTCTCTTGCAGTGCTTCCCCACGTTTCCAGGTGCGCACACACTCAGAGAGCCAGAAAGCTGAGCTGAATCAAACACTGAGAAAAAACAAAGCCCTAGGACAGATATTTATATGCAGTCATAAAAACACAATTCCTACTTTGATTGTGTATTATCCTGACAATCTCCAAGTGTAAGTACATGCTACTCCAACTAATCTGAGGTGAATCCAAATGTTAGAGCACCATTTATTTGCTTTAATATGAATACAGGTCTTTGGAGAAAAGAGAAGCAGTGTTTGTGTGTCTGAAACATTGAATAAACCTTTTTATGCCATGGTTTTATAGGTAGGGCTCCAGCTATGAACTTTTAAAAGAATAATAGTTTTACTCCAAGCCCCTCAGCCTCCCCTCCCTCCACTGCCGTGCCGCTGCTCTGCTGTGCGTGCTCTGTCACGCCGGATTTCTCGATTCAGCCAAGGAATAGCTGGAATAATAAAGAAACAGCGGAGGAAGGTCGGTCTGACCTTGTGGTGCACACACGTCTGGGTAGGATGGAGCCTTCTGGGGACCGTCCCCGTCTGCCTAAGGCGGGCTCCCYGTGTGGAAAGCTGCTCCTTGCCGGAGTTAATATTCACACCCACTCTGTGCAGGGTTGCAAGCACCCAAGGAGCAATTAACCTGCCACAAATGCTTGTTTAGTCATTTTTAATCCAAGGCATTGACAGGAAAAAATTACTTTTTTTTCCTGCTTGGCTTAGAGTAAGAAACGGCAATGTCTACAGATTTACTGATGAAAAGCTTCCTAAAAGGAATTCTCAAACAATGAGCCCTCCAAACAGCCTCTCTTCACCCTCTGATTTTCRCAGAGAGGAATTTAGATTTCCTATGCCTTATGCCTGCTTTTGTGAGGGAAATGCCCTTTTAAAACCTGGCAGTGCCTCCTTCCTGGTGCAGCTGCCTTGCACTTAGAAGAAATAGTTAAAAGAAATACATTAAATCTCATGCCAGAGCCAGACCCGCTGTCTCAATTCCTTTGAGTCAATCAGCACATCGATGCTGCTGTAAATCAAAGGCAATTCTGCAGTAACACACCATTTTGTAAGGCAGGTACTGCCCTGCAAAGGTAAATGCATATGCATATTAACTACCAGAATTTATCCAAACTTCAT
Organism: Malurus melanocephalus; assembly: GCF_030028575.1. Taxonomy (NCBI): domain Eukaryota; kingdom Metazoa; phylum Chordata; class Aves; order Passeriformes; family Maluridae; genus Malurus; species Malurus melanocephalus. The sequence goes on from NW_026623696.1 coordinate 372,704, forward strand.
AACCTCCCAATATTTTGCTTATAGTCTAAATATTCAAGCACATTATTTTAACTGACATGTTTAAGTGAAGTGCCAGAGACACATATGTACAGGGCATATACTATAGATGTGTAGATACATCACACATACATATTTATTTCACTACACAAGAAGATGGAATCACTGCTATATCTCATGTAAAGCTGGATGCTGTTTTCTGTAGATCATGATGACAGCCTCAGTTGGAAAACTACAGGAAATTAGCCTTGAATACTCTGCATAAATTCTCAGCTTTTGAGGAGCTGCAAGAAATCAACTTATATTCAAGTTAAAACTCTTCCTCAAGAAACATGCACTTTCTGAAAAATGTGATTATTCAAGCCAGYTTAACTAAAGACTGTGAAGCAGAGGAAATGAATGTGCAAAAGAAAAGACTTGAGAGSACCCTGAGAATATTTAACATTGTTAATTACCAGATAGGAATAAAATATTAGTGTRTATTATTATCACTGTATGCTTCAATATCATAACAAAAATGAAAAAAAGGTTTAATATTGTAGACTTTCTTTTACAAGCCAGTTTCTTATAATGATTTTGTCACTGTGGTTGTTACCCTTTAACTGGTAACAGGGACACTCAGCAGCAGAAGCGTGGCTTTACTGGAAAGCCAGAACATGGCTGAGACACCTTTGGTGATTTAGGATTTCAAACGTTTTAGAAACTACTTGCAGTCCAGCTGCATCTCCCACTTTTCTGCAGCACGGGCATGTGAATGCATCACTTGAAACTCTGTGCACTCTGAGCACCAACATCCACAGAAATTCCTGCAAAACCCAGCAGGGAGCAYGAGATGCCTTGCCCAAAATGAAAATGGGATCAACTGCTACCTTCTTGAAGCAACAGCACAATCCTCACTCCACATGAAATGGCTGAAATGGCAGCTCTGTCATCCATCAGGTCCTTCACGTATTGATGAGCAGAAACCAGCACAGYTTGGGAAAAGCTGTGATCAGGAGATGGCTCTCAGAGCACCCCTCTCTGGATAAAACAGTGAAGTTCAACCATAGAAGCCAAAGGCTGATGGCACCAGGAATAAAGCAGGAGTGCTTTCCCTTCAGTCAGTGCCTGGGTGCTGAGCTGATTCCTTGTGCCTGTCACAGGAGGCACATGAGTGCTGCGAGCAGGGGGAGCTGAGCTGGCAATAAATCTCTGTTACAGGGCTGTCTGAGCAATTGGGAGCTTTGCAAGCACGGAGACTTGCACATGTGTGGGCTGTGCACCTGCACTGGACATGCACAAGGCCAGTGAATTCCACACCAGAGGCTTGTACAGACACAGAACCATTACATAAACACACAGACCCAAAAGCTGTATTTTTCAAAATAACCCRCGGCCATCCCCCATGACCTAAACAATTCAAGGGCAGGAAAGCTCCCTAACACAGCATCTTTGCTGATAACAAAGCAATAATCCCCTTTCTGTGAGGAAATGACAGGTTTGAAATTGCCTTGTGTTCCCAGGCTTTAAACTTGGCAGCATGTCGGTTCTTGTAAATGTTTCTCTCCAGAAGAGTCTGGCCATCCATTATYAGCAGCTAATTCACTGTCAAGCATGTGGGCAACAACATTTGGRCAGGAGCGATGGAGCATCAGCTGTTAGACTGCTGCAGCTCCCCAGTGTCAGAGATTGGGAGATTTTCTGACATGGGGATGTATTTCATGTGTTGTGGGTCTCTCCTCTGGTGAGAACAGCAATTCCAGAAAAGTCTGGGCTTTGCAGAATCTCTTTTCCCTGTCTGAGGCAAAGTCCTGCTGTCCCRTGGACAGAGGGAAGGGAAGATGTTTGCAGTCCAAAGAAACGTGGTGAAAATAGAAATGTGAGTGCTCAAAATTCATGTCAGCCTGAGAAATCACTGTTGGTTAAACGAACAGGTATCTGCTACCTGGACAATCCTCCCTGGCTGTCAGCTTGAAGGGGGCATTTTGGTTGATRTTAATTTCTGATGAACACATAGTTCAATTCTTTCATAACGCCRTCTCTTCTTTTAAAAACCAAGTAATTAACAATAATGAACAATTAAAAATAGCTTTATAAATATCGCCATGCTCTTAAACAGGAAATTACTAAACTCATTGTACGCTTATCTGCGGCAGAAAAGATTCAGTCAGCTCTTCTATTTATAACAGCATCTCCCTCAACTAATTAGCAGCATTAGCATTCACAGGCTGTTCACCAGGAGGATCCAGAGCCCCTCATCTCCTGCTCTGGGCCAGGATATTTTGCATCATATTCCCATTAGCTCATAGGGACATTCCACTACCTGTGTCCTCAGTAAGATTCTCTCATCTCTTTTCTGAATACTTTTGTCACAGCTGCAGTTTATTTTGCCAGCAAGTCACAGGAAGGCACAGTGGCACYCAGCACAGAATTCTGGCCAAACTCTCACTGTCACCAAGCCCTCAGCCCTGCTGGYTGTGTTATCTCCAACTCCTTTGCAGAGCCATCACAGCACACRAGAGCTGTTCAGCAGGAATATTAGATTTTTGCTTGTGCCTGAGTGGCAGAGAGAAAAGAAAAATCTTTCTAGAGCAGAGGGTGAAAGTCAATTTATTCTGAATATTTGTCAAGAGCAGGAGAAATGCTTTTAAAAAGGATTTTGATACCAGATTGAAGCGAAGAAATAAAATGAGGAGGAATATGCCCTAAAATACTTTCCCTTGCTGGGTTGTTTGTCTTCTAGGAAATAACAGACTGAGATTGCAGTGGGAACCCAGCTCAGACTGCAAGGGGGAAAGTTGTGAAGCGAGGAAGGTTGGCTTGGGGAGAGATCAGACACTCTGTGGAGCTGGCAGTGATGCAGCAAAGGGTGGGGGTGGAAATCCCATCCTGGATCTGACACTTGGGGAACTGCAAAGCTGAGCATGGAATAGAAGTCAGGCAGCTCTTCAAAAATAGGCTGGGAAATCCAGCAAAGATACAAGCTGTGCTGGGGCTGCTTATGAAGCTGGGRCCTCTGAGGAGCGGGCTGTGAGCGTTTGCATTGCCAGGAGGTGTGCAGAAAGCACCGTGCTGTGCTCAGACTATTTACACAATGATTTTCCTGGCTTCAGGAGMTGTTCCAACTGTCCCTTTGAGAAACTCATTTTGTATTTATAAGGCTTTATGAACTTGCAAAATCTTTCAGAACTTCTGATCTGTGAGTAATTTCCCATGCTTTTCTTCAAGTGCTTTTCCTCTCCATAACAATGTGCTATTAACTTTCAAAATCCTATTGCGTGACTGTAAAATTCATGTGAGGTTTCAGAGCGCTGARTCTCAATGTTGCAAACTGATCCATCAGAACCAAAGGAAAACATGTTCTGGGAAATGAGAGAGGGCAGGAGGACTGCAATGATTCTTCACATAAAGAAAAGAAAGTTGGAGTTGTTYAATAAAGGCAGCACAGAGCCACGTTCTTTACTTACAGGGGGAAGGTACAGTAAAGGAGAAAGGTACAGTGAATGCAAAGATCAAAAAAGGGAAGAAAACAATTTTTGGCCTTCTCCCAATTGTTCTTCATACTCCAGACTGGGTACTGTGAAACCCATCCATGCATGTCCAAAGCATACAGATTTTCCCTAATATGTTRGCAGGTTCCTGATAAGATTTGTCACACACCTTGAAATGCAGCCCACAAATCCACTTCCCAGCCATTCCATGTTTCAAAGATTTGTGGATGCCAAAGGTAGAACAAAGCATTCACATTTCCTCTGTGATGCAGGCCAGAGGATACCAGTTGGCACATTTTAGATCGGTAAAATAATTCTCATTAGTATCAGTTTATCAGAAGGAAAGCCACCCACTTGTAAGAAAAAAGAAAAAAATAAAAAAGCTATGGAGAATCTATTCTGTCTCATCTAATGACCTTCTTGCTGAACAGTTCAGTTCTGACTTTATATTCCATTTTTCTAGATGTGGAAATGTCTGGGTGAGACTCTCCAACCCTTGTGATAGAAAGGAGCTGACATTAGCTGATTAAAACAGCATTYCTAGCTCGAGCATATCTGCATCTCTGAAAATACTATGAATTTTGACAGGTTTTCAATACATTTGTCCACCCACAGAGCTGATGTCATCTCACTTGCTGGAGGAAACTATAAAGGATAGATTTCCTTTGGCTCAAAAGAGATGTCTGAGTAGCGGCAAAGTCTGTTCTGCCACAGTCATTTCAATTAGCAGGGAATAGCCTGGGACTGCACGGGCTGTCAGAGTCAGCCAGGGGCCAGAAACACTCAGAGATCCTGGCTGGGTGTCCCTTCCTCAGAGAGCCCAGCTCCACTGCCTCCTGTAAAGGTGTAAAGGCACCCATCCCCTGTTGTGTGGCACMAGGCTATCCCTGGGTGGGATCAGGGACATTCCAGACCCTGGGGAGCACTAAGGAAGGGCAGATCAGTGAAATGAGCTGGTGTCCAGCTGCTCCAGCCCTGCCTGCACTCACAGCCTTGCTCCCAGCATCTTCTCCTCTCATCCCACCTTTTATCCTGCAGCATCATCCCCACGGAGGGGCATTCTGGCAGAGGGAGCTCTGGTGACACATCTGTCTGTCTGTCACACGTTGCACTSGGTGTTTGGACTCTGCATCTCCTTATCTGCACAAAAAATGGCAATATTGGAGCATTTCACTTTTTGGGACATTACTCATGGAAAAAAGGGGGAACCCCAGCACTGACCCACACCTTGGCATGCAGCAAAGTGTCCCCATGCACATTGACAGGACCAGGCACATTTCACAGCTCTCCACACAGACTGCTCTTCTAGCCCAGCTTGGGAGGGGAGGGAGGAAAGTGGGGAGATCTGATATTGGCTTTTCCTACTGCAGCTTCGAAATGTAAGAGCTGTAAAAGTAATCAGCTGGTGAAATTTTCCTCTGTTGGAGTCACAGCCAGTGAAATAGGCATTAGAAAAAGATGGATGTGGCAGGTCTGATTAATCCAGGTGCTTTCCCTGAATAACGATAATTGGGGTTTAGCGTGGCTATACGTATAAAATCAAATTTAATCAGCAAATGGACTGCCTCCAAACTTACTGCCAACCCACCCTCACATTTATCTAGGACTACTGCTATAATTTCATTGAAATTGAAGTTTTCACCCTGAAAATTTATTCTTTCACCTTTGATGGCATTTTAATCCTTTCCTTTGCAAAGTACAAATTCGGCCTTTCACTCTGGGAAGTGGAGCTGCATGTTCATGTGCCTGGTCCTGTCAAGAAGCATGAAAGATCAGTGAACTTTACCTCACCTATGGCCACAGGACTCTGTTAATTCACAGCTTAGAAGGAGAAAACAGCAGGGCAATGCACTGAGTGTCAGCTGAGGCTGGCAGCAGGAAAATTTACCTGAATGTTCAGACTGGAGGAATGGCCTTACACCAGCTCAAAGGGCAGCCTGTGAGCTGCTAATTGTGCTTGGCCTTTATCTCCAGTGGTGTTCTCAGCTACAGTAAATGCARTATGGCTCGTTAGTACTGCAGCACACTGACAAAAGTGTAATTACAGCAATTACTTCTCTCAGCTATCCCAATCATAAGTGTCTGAGCACCATCCCTTTGGATAGTCAGAGGACCTGAAGAGGAYACTTGAAATGCATCCTGCTCTYGTGATGACATGGAAGATCATCAGAGATTCTCCAAGTGGTTGTGAGGCAGTTCAAGGCRCTCACTGTTACCTTGTTATTTACCYRATRTATGMGGTTGTGTGGGTKAAYGAGCAGCCTTCTGCCTCACAACACCAAAGCAACCCAAAATGTGCTCCAAAAGAGGGATTAAAAACAGCAAACCAGAGCTCAGAGCTCCCTGGCCAACAGTTGGTGGCTGTGGTTTGACTCCAGCTCCTGGATCTGCTCACTGATCCCTGGCACCCCAACGTGCCTGGCTTGGCTCTGCTCACAGACAGCAGACAGAGCTTCTGACCTGCAGCCAAGCCAAGTCATTGCCTGGACAGCCTGGATTGCCTGGACAGCCTGGATGGCCTGGCTGGGATCACCAGCAGAGATATTCTGGGCTCTCTGGATCACTGCCTGCTGAGGGAAAGGATTGTACATGCACATTGATGTGTACATACACACAGACAGGCTTAAACATGGACAAACTGCTGCTCTCAGCCTCACTGAAAATATTACTGAAAACTGTGGCTGAGTGACAGGGAGGGTGCTGGGTGCATGAGGAAAAACGAACAAGAAGAGTGGCTGGGGCAATTTTCCTCATCATTTCCACCAGAAAACAGGACCAGTGCCTGCAGAGCTCTGGGAAATGGGAACAAGGCTCATGTTGAAAATAAGGCAACACTCCACTCTAGAGTGGAGTCACATCTCGTCTCACAAGTGTCTGGAAAACCTTTAAAGTCCTCTGCCTTTGACAGTATTTTCCAGCTTTGTGTTATGTCAAACTTTGTATTTGTCTGATTGCTAGCTGCAGGGAAGGGATGATTCTCCACTCTCTGGCTCCTTTTTGCTGGAGTAAGTTGCTGATTTAATGTGTCTATGTTCATTGCCCAGTCACCCAAGAGCTTTTTTGTGTTTCACAAATCACTCTTAACTAATTCCTCTTAGCATTTGTGAAGAAAAAAGGACCAATATTTACTTCTAGAATAGCAACTGCTCAAACAATATTTTTGTTCTTTTAAGATAATTAGGTTCAAATATGACCAGAGGTGAAATTAAATAAACTGATATTGCCCCTTTACCTCCAACTTGTGAAGAGCCGAAGAAATGCTGCTGTCACACTTCTCTTTAGGGCTCAGACGAGTGGTCCTGGGCCTGCTCCTCCTCTGTGCCCAACCTGCAGTGGCTGGCACAAGGGATGATGGAGCACATCCTACTCTSTTTTGAAAAGCTGCCTGTGTAAAGCACGTGGATGGGGCTGCTGCAATCACGTTACACGTGACAGACAACGGATTGTACTTGCAAATGTTTGCACAGAGGAAAAGTTAATGGAAACAGACAGATTCTTCCATGGATAAAATCTGTTTTTGCCATGCAATATGGGAGCAGTTCTGCAGCAGGTACATCCCATGGTGACTGTGCACTGGCACGGTGACACACACTGACGTGACATTGCTCTGCTGCTGCTTTGACACAAGAAAAACTTGGTCCAAGTTAGGATTTCTATACATAATCAGAAATAGTATCTCTTCCACCCAAACAGAATATCAAATTCCAACCTACRTAAGGCAAAAAAACCCCAAGGTGTTCCTCAAGCTCACCAGACACTGATTGTATCAAGTACAAGCTGAACACTTTTTCCTAGGGCATATAACATCCATAGAGCCATTCACTYGCTTCATTACAGATTGGCCTCTACAATAGTGCTWAAGATCAAACCACAAAATCTGCATTTTCCCTTAASCAAATTGCATTTCAGTAGAGGGGCCTGGARGAGAGGAGAGCTGCCAGCACTGGATGGATSCATCATTTCCTGAARCTTCTGCTGGGGKCTGCARAGCATTTAGTGCTTGTTGTGTTCCAGGAGATTGATTTGTGCTCACAACAGCCTACTGGGGCAAAGCTCTGTCAGTCTGTGCCCCCCAAGGGCTCTAATGCAAGAGGAATCCTGATCATCTGTCCTCAGGGAAAACTTTTTTATCAGGTGCTTCAGGGTTTGGCTCAGCTTTGAGAGCAGTGCCTGGGACTGCAGCAAGGATGCTCCTCACAGAAATGCAKTGACCAGTCCCATGGAAAATATTAATTTGGGCTGGTTACCTCCTCTTTTTGGTAAAGGGTGTCCTGAGCTGGCACCAGTGGGTGATGCTCAACTCAGCCCATTGCATCTGCAGTTTAGAGTAAAACTCTTAAAATTCAATCTGTGATATTAAACGTAAAAGAAAAAAAGCATCGGATGATGGCACAAGCAGATCCTGCCTAACAGCTGATAGAAACCAGGATAAAATGTTATTGCTTTGGYTGTTAGGACAAACTGGTCCTGCCTGTGAGGCAGCTCAGCCAAGGTCGATACAGTAGGACTGTTTSATACTGCTTTAACTTTTTGAACCTGAACTGAAACTGGAAAAATAATAACCAAAAGAAGAAAGCACAGGCTTGAATGATGTATGTTCAGATGATGAAGCACAGTGCAAAAGGTAACAGGCATTTGTCTCTATCAAAATGTCCACTTTGATGGGAAAAAAACCATAAAACTGCTCATAGTTTCATTGCTGAAAGACTCCCCAAAAACCATTAAATGCATCTGAAATTTAACTTGATACTTAGAGCTCAGACCACGGCTTCTTCAGAACACTTTGTTTATTAACGGCTTGCATGTGCTGCACACCTCTTCTTGTATTTTTGTGTTTCCCTTATTTGTCCATTTTTTTAAATACAAGTTAACAAAATCCCTGCCTTCCTGGATGARTGATGGGTGATTACAGCAAGAGTCATGCACCCTGGCAGAGATGTACTCGTAACTTGGAGGTCTGGAGGCACCAGTCACGCTCTGAAGGGCCACAAAAAGCTTCTCAGTACCACCAAAAGCTGCCAGTGGAGAGGCAAACCCCTGTGATGTGGTCCCTTCCCTCCTTGGAGTCAGGCTGAGATAAAATTACCCTGAAAATTAATCTCTAAAGTTCACTTAAATTAAATAATTACCTGTGTTAAATTAGAACACTTGAAACGGTATGGCRTTATAATTGTCCCTCAACTTGAGAATAAATATTCATCTTTCTGTGATCTACAGAACACTTCTCCAAAGGTGCTATCCTCATATTTTATCTTCAACTGCTTCAARATGCAGACATTTATTTCCTACTGTAAGAAAACCTCCCACATTTTAAAAAGCAAAACACCCAGGATAAATATGATTTTTTTTGGTTTTTCAAATCTGGAACAAATTTCTCCTGGGCTCAAGGATCTTCTCCAGGATTCATTTAATTGTAAACCTGGACTTGTACAACCCTTATTAACTCAACAGTGTTAAAATATATTTTATTTGATTATGTGAGTTTGCTCTTCAGTGGCACAACACATCCATTATACAAATAGACAGAGATAAGTTATAATTACAGACTTCAGGAATGTTCTGAAGATCACTTGTAATTGGCAACAGCAATAAAAAAAGCCCTWATTCATTTAATTAGGCATGTGATGGATATTACAACTTGTAAAACCTATCTAAGCTTATTGATAAGGAATAATTATTAAAAGCAGCTTGTGTTGACTGAAGGAGCAGCAGCAGAWCCACTGCAAACAGTGTTAGATCTGCAAGTCCCTGATTAGGGTGGGCATTGTCATTTTTGCCCTCTTTTGTTCTGCTGTAGCTCTTTAAAGGGGCTACAGCACAGCATCAAGGGGAGCACTGGGCTTCTGCAAAGATTGTGGGCTGTTCATGACAAATTAGCTGAGGATCATGTCCCAAAGTGSTGTTTTCAGTCCTGTGCCACATTTACACCTACGTGTTGAAAAGATAAATTAATCTATGGAAGCCCCCAGAAGAGAGCTGCTCCAAATTGCCAGGTATGATGACCTGAGCTTTCCCATTTACGGTTCCTGGAGGATATTATCGTTTGCACAGGGTCTGGAAAATGGTCTCACACTGTGCTTTTAATGACAAGGGAATTTCGTGATTTGGAAATCTAAGCAACTCATCAGGAGGCTGGGCTCTTCAATGACATTTAAATYGAATGGTGGGTAAGATGTTCTCCAGAGCATCCTCTATCAGCTTTATGTTTTGAGTTTTGCCAATCTCAGGGTAAAAACTATAATTAATTTCTCCTTTTCAAATCTTTAAATTATAATTAAAGACAACATAYATAATAAGAAAGTTTTCTCTTGATATTACATGCAGTGGTGGAGTTAATTATTGTAATTTTAGCTCGTGGTTTTTATCGTTCAGAATGTTAATCTCCCTGTTACTCTGAGAGATTGAGGAAAAACTGGAAAAAAATTGTAATTGGTTCTTAAAAAAAATGATTCTATGCACAAGCTGAATGTAGCATGCATATAATTTTGATGAAAATACTTAACTAGCAATGACTACAAAATAAACTTTGTTCCTGTTCTCAAGGGGTTTTCTCCCTTTAAGAAGTTCTTTCAGTAATTAAACAAAGGTGAAAGAATATCATACACAAAATTGCATTTRTTCATTAACCAGGTTTTTGTACAGATTCAGCTGGATTTTAGCCTTGATCACAGAATTTGCTGAGGTGGAAGAGAGCAYCCCTGAGTGCCAAAAAGAGCAGGCAAACACACTCAGCCCTGCCCACTGAGCCAGGTTTGCTCCTGTGCTGTTGAGAAATCCAAGGGTGCTCACAGAGAAATTTATAAAAGCACAGGACAACCACAACCCATCCTTGGAAAAACAGCTTGTTTCCCCACTGTCTCACACCCATTATCATTCACAGTCCAGGAAGCCTATCAAGAGCCAGGAACAAATCCCATATGTTGTTTTATTCTAGCATGCAATATTAYTCAGCTTTTTTCCTCTTCGATGTGAATACATCTTTGTCAGGAAAAACACTGCTGCAGTGTCTGTGGTGCAAATATCCATGCTGACCTGGGTTGTGGAAGGAAGTTATACTGTTGCAGAGTTTAAAATCACAAWTCAGAGATCTTTTTTAAGTCCTTCACTTGCAGAAAAGGTAAAGCTTCTCCAGGCAGAGGCAGAGGTATTTACTACACTGCACTGGCTACATTGAGCAGCAAGGACTTAAATCTTCACACAGACCCAGGTTTTGCAAAGTCTCCCAGGACCTGAACCTGAACCAAAAGGATGGATATAGAGCTCTGATGTAAAGATGTGAGAGATAGCACTTAGGAAGAGAAAAATGACTTGAAAGGAGAACGCTGAAATATTGTCTTGAACACAAGAGAACAACAACTTGCAATTCAAACCCAATTACTTTTTCCAGCACTTAAAGTGAAATTGCTTTGGCAGTGCACAATGCTGAGAAGTTGATTGACATGATCTAGCATTTCATGGACATAACCTGGCCCAAGATTTTTTAATTTTTTTTTCCTTAAGCAAGTACCTATAAATCTACACAAATACTCTTAGCCCTATTTCAACCTATCAAATCTTTTACTGGAGAAGGAAAGAAGGAGCATGGGAATTCGCAACTGCCATAATTTATATATTTGTTCCAGAAGAAATCCTGCCTCAACTCTACTGGGATTTGTGCTARAAAACATGTTTACTTAGATTTTGGTGCTGAGCATCTACTTAGAGGAAAACTTATTTGAGATGCTTGGCCAGTAGCTGAGGCACAACCAATGTTACTGATTAACCTGCCATTGCCACACCAAAACTTGTGACACAGCAAACCCCAGCACATGCTGAAAGCTTTTGGAAGAGATTTGCTGCAGGCTTTTCGGGTTTTTTGGCTGATATCAGTCAAGCTTCTTCAGGTTTGGGTCCCATGGTGACTGAGTTATTTCTGCAACAGGCTGCAGGATTAACCAAGGCWGCTGAGATCAGCTGTGCCACAAATTCACCCCAGACTTTCTCCACTAATGGAGGAGTTCTCAGTTCAGATTTTGCAGCATGGCTGTATGCACAGCTTGGTCATGGAAATCACCCTTGAAAAGCTCAGAAATATCAAGATGCAAAATTTGAGCCTGTCTATATTTTCAGCCTTACAGGAATCCTTCCTGCCTGATTTTCCTCTGTTTATGCCCAGGTCAGAGCAGCCCTTTGTTTAGGGCCACTCTGCTTCCCATGGCAATGCAAAGCTCACCAGAGCAGGGAAATACAGCATGGGTTTAGCAACATTATTCCTGTGGAAGCATGGAACTGCCACCTGCCAGCCCCAGGTCAGTAAAGCCTGTGTCTCCTCAAACTCTGAAAATCCAAGTTTCCCTAAAAACAAAACTGCAGCTTTGCCTTCTAACCTGCTGAAATAAACAAGGAGCTTTAGGGTCCTTCTCACTTCCTCCAGCTCCCAGGGTCACACATCCCACTCTTCACTCAGACTTTATTTAGCTCATCGTCTGGCATCCATCCCTCC
>NW_026623696.1:384959-416475 GCF_030028575.1 Malurus melanocephalus
CCTTGCTTTCCCTGAACTGAGCTTTCCATGTCCACCTCCCTCCATGCACAGCGTTTATGAAGCGTCCTGGTTTATCTGTCAGAAAACATTTGATGCAGTGCCTCTGAACTGAGTGATTTGTCAAGGTAACTGCAACGGGAGGACAGAGCAGTGCTGGGAGCTAATGTATTACTGTCCTGATAGATTCATGTTCTTAAATTGATGGCTGACATTGCTGGACCTCTCTGTGGAGAAACTGTCTGGGCTGTTGAAAATGCCATGTGAAAAATACTGATATTTATCACTTAGAGGGTGCTTTATAACCTTGGCTCTATTTACAAAAATTAACCAACAGGTCTCCTCCAGTTTCTGTGGTGAGAACTGCACATAAGCAGCATCACTCTCATCTTAGAGCAGGGGAAAGGTGAAGGCCTCGTGAAATGGCTGAGTGCCCACAGATGTGGCTGAACACTCTGAGAGTAAAAAGAAAAGTGCACGTGAGACATAAACCCATAAACACTGAACTGCAACAAAAAGATTGCAAGAACAACATTAAATTCTCTTCCCACTCAAATTAATGTGGAAATTTGCCTTTCATTTTTAGAGATGTGATTCCATGCCTCTATGTTAGGAACAAGGGTAGAATTCTGAATTGTCAATGTTTTACTTGGTGTCGCAATCCAAATCCCATTTCTGATGTGCCATTGACCTCTTTGCTTATTAGTGCCATATGTCACAGCAATCCAGTGAAAAAAGCCTTGCAGTATCTGGGCATTATTTAATGTTCATTTCTTGTGTAGCTTCTGTGTCAATCCTGGAACTTTACAGCAAACAATCCCTTCCTTCAGAGACCTCATCACCAGTACCACGATTGCCAGYAGGAAGCGTATTTTGAAATTAGATTATAACAAATATCCTGACAAAGCCCAACCTCCCTTGACTGCCCAGAGACTCTTTCTGTGCAGAAAAAAAGAGGAAAATGAGCGTCCCTTGAAGGCTATCAAAGCACTGGCAGCACTGCAGGGCTGTTTGTACGTGTTCCTCTCCAACGCCTGATTTCAAAGCTGAGTTGTGCTCCTGGGATCTCCCACACACCAGTACAAATGCTGTTTSTATTACTTAGGAAAATAATGAGGTAATTTCTCCTCTGCCTTGTCCTTCCAGCTGTCACTACTGCATGCTCCTGCCTCAGAGGCCATTCCCTCCAGCCCCTGTAGTGCTACCAGGACAGCTCTGAGCTGACATTAGCACTGCCTGGCACTTCCCTCTGCTCTTTTCCATTTTCAAATTGCTATATTCCCAATAAAGGTGAGCAAACTGAAAGCAGGCAAAGGGGACATTGTACTACAGTCTAAGAAGTCTTCAAAATGGGAATTAAACACCTAAAATTCCATCTGTGCTTTTGATAAACCCCTGSCCCCCCAAATGAAGATAAGCAACACAGGATTTTTTACTTTTGCAAAGCAAACTACTGAATGAATAGCCCAACCTTCCTTACCTTTAGTGTTAATACCAACCTCCCTTAATCCCCACTCTTGAAAAATGCATCAGGCATATGTCTCTGTTTGCAGAGGACAAAACACAAACCAGTCAACCCAGAAGAGCTTTGATCTTATTTATTGAAGTTGCCTCTGTGAAATATGTTCCTTTTAAAAGTCGGTTATTAGAAGTTCAGAATAATGAGACCATTAAAATAACTGAGCACAGACTGGGATCAATTAAAATGAATGGGTAAGAATAAGGACTTTAGGAACAAGTTGCTTCATCAGGGAATTCAACACTCAGCCGTGTCTGCCTTGRCTTCAGTCATTGCCACATGTATATTCATAGTGCCTCGACTCAGAGTTAYACACAGCTGAATATCTTGGTTATTGGATCAACTCAAATGTACTATTTTATTTTTTTTTTAAGGTAGAAAGACTGCTTTTTAAAAAACAGAGTGTGTGCGAGCTCACTATCAATGAATCTTTAGTGGTCTCTTTYTTTTTCAGACAGGTGGAATTGCTGTAGCAGATCTCTGTGTATATAAAMCTGTGCTTAAGTTTATTTTGATCCAGTAAATCAGGTGTCTAAGGATAGACTGTTCACAGGGCGGAATGCCTTTCTGTGGGATTTGGGGAATTTAACCTCCCTTTGTTGAAAATTGTAGTCAAARTATTTAACTGCATAGGGATGAACAAACTTAGCTGGAGTTTTTAGCTTACCAGATGTGCTGCTTTCTTCCCAAACTAGAGCTAAATCTAAGGAAGAGGAGACGTTGCTGAATATACCTTGCAAAAAGAGACTTTTTCTGATGAAACATCATAAGCCTAGATTTGAAAGGACTTAACAGCATCAAGAAGGAATCCAGAAAAAAAATAGCAGGAAAAAGAAAAAACTTGTAAGAGGTGCACAGTGTCTCTTGTGGCCTGAAAGTAGGTAGAAGTTCTTTCTTTTCTCTTTACATTAGAAAGAAGAGAAAAACTTTGCAGGAGTGTTTCAACATCTGAATGTTTTCATAACTGAGACCCAGCACCTTTCCATTCTAGAAAAGCAATCTAGAGAAAAGTGAGGTTAATGCACCATATGGAAATTCAGGAGAGCCAGTAGAACTCGAGCTCAGCTGCTGAATTTTGGTACAAGGAGTCAAACAACCAGACTGTTCCCAGACTTTCTGTCCATTTCTCTGACCCTTTTGTCKGTTCTTTGGTGAAATCCTGCTGTTTCTGTGCAGTGAAAATGTGCTCCAGCCCAGGCTGGATGGGGCTTCGAGCAATCTAATCTGGTRGAAAGTATCCCTGCCTTTCCTGGGTATTTTTACAAAGACACATTTATTTTAAGTGTAATTCAGATTAATTTTACAAAGCCACTGCATTCCACTAGTCTCCAGCTGTCCATCTACACAAGGTTTTGTGGAAAGGGCTTCCAACCTTATTATCAGACTGTTTTCAGTAACTCTGCTTAAGCATGAATGTCATCTGAGCAGGAACTTTGAATCACGAGAAAYTGCATCTCAATAAAAAGCTTTCAGCATGCAGCAGCTCTCCAAGGCACAGAGTTATTAATGTATTAGAGAATGCTAGTTAAGCAAGGTAATTAATATATCTCTGAGCATTAGGTATGCATGGCCAACTCTGATAGCTGTCAGCAAAACATAATCTAGGTAATTTCTAGCATATAAATGGAATGCACTTTAGAAAAACAATTTCTAATTATGAAGGCTAATT
Organism: Malurus melanocephalus; assembly: GCF_030028575.1. NCBI lineage: Eukaryota > Metazoa > Chordata > Aves > Passeriformes > Maluridae > Malurus > Malurus melanocephalus. The sequence goes on from NW_026623696.1 coordinate 388,145, forward strand.
AATTTTGGGGAAAAGCTTGCTTTTGTTTAATTTGAACAATAAATTTAATTATGATAACAAACACCCAGTGGACAAACCATTCTGAAGAACATTATCTCTGTCCACAAATAATCAGTTTTCTTTTATTTAAAACCTGATCCTGTTATGTTACCYAGAAAAAAAATAACTGCTTATTGCAAACGCGAACATGATTTTCTGTGTCATATTTAGGAACACATCTGGCATTAAATTCACTTGCAATGGTGCCAACTGCATATGCAGTGAGGTATCACAACCTGCCTGATGCTCAAAAGTGTGGGTGGGATATTCAATACCACAGGCAATTAATAAAAAAACAAGTTTTTTTGTTGGAATAGAAGGTATTTTATCAGCTTCCAGCAGCCTGGGTARGGCATAGAAAGCAGTGGAACAAGACCGAGGGAAAAAGTTGAGCTTTGCCAGGCTTTCTCTGCTTCTCCTCAGGACAGCAGTCACCCTCAAAAACTGGCAAGGTGGGAACCAAACCTTCTTTGTCCCCCTTGCATTCAGTATTCTCTGTTCCCCCTGTCACATCTGGGACCCTGCAGTATTTTGGTGGCCCCAGTGCCAGCCCCTTGAGCAGCAGTTTCTGCTGAGCCCATTTCAAACAAGGCTGGCAGTCTGTCATGGCACAGCTCTCCCAGTTCTTCCCTGTTTAGCCTGTTTTCTCCTCTTTCCTGAGCAACACGTGAGGACTCTTTGGAGCAGGACACTCAGTCCTTCAGCCCAACACGGTGCAGATATTCTGCTGAGGGTGATTCCTTATCAGGCTAATCTGAAATAGAGGCCAGACAAAGTTAAGAGAATGAGAATAGACAACTTTAATCCAGGCCTAACAGGCCTACTGGTACATTAGGGCAGACAGGGCCTCCTCCTGAGGCTACACCCAAAATGGCACTGGGTCACGAGATCTTCACCTTTTATAAGTTCTGCCTTATGAACATATTGGGTCTCAATTCTCCAATGATCTTTACAGGTGATGGTGTCAACCACCCCAAACTTGCTTCCCCACAACTCACTGTTGTTTACATATTTTGGGGCTCTCAGGCAGTGAGGTGTCCTTGGATTCAGGCTCAGAGAGGGATTGTTTTGTCTAAAGATGAGAGAACGGTAGTTTTTAGTGCTGTACCAGGGAAGTACAAGAATACAGATGCATGGAAATAGAGAAACTAAAAATCCTAAGGCATCAAGCATACTGGGCTGTGCGGACTAAGGGAGGAATGAGCACTGATGGAAAAAACCTGCTTCCTGTGGTTGGATATAAACTGTACACCCTCTGGAGAAGCAGAAGAAGCCCTGGCTCTGGACAGGGGTGCATTTGTTGTCCAGGGAAAGCAGCACTGCCCACTGCAAGGGTCACCCTCGCTCCTGAGGCTGCTCCGAGCTAGTGATGCACGGCTGTGCCCTGCGGGACCACTGCCACCACAGGGGAGGGACCAGGCTGTCCCGTGCCTCCCATCACTGCTCCTCAAGCACAGAAAGGTGACAGGGATGTCACACTGTCGCCTCCCCGCAGCTGGGTGTGCAGATCAGTAATAAAATCCTGCCAGCCAAGTGTTTTCATTCCTCCCTTTCTCCTGCCTGCAAGCTGCTCACCACAGAGCAGAGCTACATGGATGACCACAAGGCAGTTTTCAAAATAAAACATCCTGCTTTTGCCCATGGCAGAKGGTTGTTTTTGTTRACTCTGAAGTGCTACACTCYGCCCTYSTTTGTTCACATGRGATTTGAGATTAGAAAGTGAAGTTCAAGCAGCCAGTTAAAATTGCTGAGATCTGGAAAGGGAACAGCACAAGAAACACGGATTCCCCTGAAGAAGGACAACAAGCCTTTGAAGTTTTTTTTCCTTTGCTCAGCCATCTGACTTGTGTGCAATTCATGGCCCCTGGGGTTAAGATTTGCATCCCAAAAGAAAGACTTGAAAAGCAGCTGGTTTGAGGCACTCACACTCAGAATCCAGAGACTTCACAGGCTCCGTGGAGAGCTGCATCACATTTCTCCGAGGCCTCTGTAACCTTGGTGCTAAGGAGCTACTCCTGTCACAAACCCTTCACACAGCGCTGAGTCAGGTGAAACATCAGCAGGGATGTGGCAAACCTGCTTACTTTTATTTAACTTCATGACCATTGCTTTCCCTTGCTGAGTACCTGGGCAAGTTCTTCACAAAGGAGTGCTTCAGCAATGAGACATGCACTCAGATCACATAGGAAAGGCCACARAATTATTAAMATAAAATAAAGGGAAAGAGAAAAGGGAGCTTGGTCTGCCTGAATTTCTGCTAAAGGCAGCTCAGAAGCACACAGGTTCTTTGAAAGACTTGAGATGAAATGCAGCCTTGACTCTGAAGTTCTGTACATGTGAGCTAGGGATCATCCTGATGGAAAGACTAATACATCTTTCATCCTSCCACAAAAACTTTCTTCTCACAGTTATTGTTTTACCTCCTGCTGCACTAACTTCATCACAGCTGGAAGTTTCTGWGCTGTATTCCTAGGAGTGAACTCAAGAAGAATTGTGTGGTTTGCCGTTCTCATGTTCAGTTACAGGGGTGAAACGGGGATTGGATTTGGGAAGTGCTTGTTGCTCGTTCCAGCTCTCAACTGGTCTCAGGCAAGTTACCACAGATTGAGGTGTGAAAATCTCCCAGAAATGCCAGAGTACAAATAAAATAAGAAATTTGACAGCTGATCAAGCCAAGCAAAAYTTGTTKGGTARAGAGAAGAATGAGATCAATACGTGWCAAATCCAGCTGAGTAAGGCTGCTGCACTGTGGGGCTTCTGAAACCCTGGCMAGTAAACCTGTGAGGGCAGGCTGGGCAATTTCAGAGAGAGCTGAGCATTCTCACTGAGTGGCCTCATGGTCAGACACATCAGAACATGGGTAACTGCAGCAGTAAGACAAATCTAACAGAAATCCATTTGGAAAGGATTGAGAGCAAACAAAAAGATGAAAATTTCTGCAAACACTTGGCATAAAACCTCATCATCCTGATACCACAAGTGAGCGCAACAGGAATGAGCAAAATTTCTGTCACTTTGCAAAAATGCAGAGCCCTGCAGCTACCTGCTTTTCTCATGGGAGGAGGGAATCCCTGCAGAGGCACAAATAGCAGCATCTGGCTCTGGGTCGAATTCCCAAGGTCGCCTTTAAGCAGAGCAAGAATTTAGCTGCTGCTGAGACTGGAAATGCTGTACAAAGCAACACCTTGGGCTGGCATCGGCCCACGCAGAGCTGTGGCAGGGAGGAGCAGCACAAGGGGCAGGGAGTGCCACGTTYAGGGAACACTGCTGCTCTCCCTGGAGCTCTGTGACACTGCCAGCTCCCAGCTCCAGCAGCTCTGCAGGCACTCTGTCCACCCAGGAACACACTGAGGGGGTGGAAGGACATGAAGGATGGAGATTTTATCATTAAGACTGTAATTGCATTTAATCATTTCACATTATAAGCGAGTAGCTGGCTTGCAGGTCACTGCCCTACAGAGGATCTGCTGTACAGTGAGTGCTGAGACTGAACTGCTTCTGATGAAAAGTCCCTGCAATTACAAGATTCCTGGAAAATGTCTGGTTTCAAAAAAGCATTTTCTGATGGAAAGCACAGCGCAGGGCAGTTCCAGACAGCATAAATTGTGAGATTCCCTTTCTGCAGAGCAGGGATCCAAGGCACAGGAGGTGATTTTCACTAGAGAGTCTACAGCAAAGCAAACGGCAGGAGGARAATCCTGACTGCAGTGTTTGCTTCAGGTACACAAGGGTGATTTTCATTAGCAACAAAGTCATTATTTAACATAATCTTTATCTTCTCCTTGAAGAGAAAATTGGTAAGTGGCCAAAGGTTYTGCTTCCCACCCATCCACCCGGCCCCAAAGCCATTTTAAATTTTCTCATTAGCTTTCCTGCCTGACTCTCCCACCACAGGCTTTGTATGCTTYATAAAAATTAATGAATTAACTCTGCCAGCAGCTCTCTGACAACAGAAAGCATTACCCCCACTTCACATAATTTCAAGATGCAGACAACACTACAGACTTGCACTGGATGTCCAACACAAAGCATGGGAGTCTCACGGATTTCTAGGGTGCCTGGTGTYTTTGTGCTCTGAAAGCAGTTCCAAGAAAATTCTGTTAAAGACATGAATATGAAATACTGGGGATGCAGATGTGATTTATCACCATCCTTTCAGTCAGGTACCCAACAAAAGCTAAATTAGGCCTTCATTTGCTGTAACCTTCCTCTGTAGTGTCTGAAGAGAAGTRAAGCAACTTGTGCCCACATGGCGATGCAATACCCACCCTGGGTCTCCTCTCCATATATTTTCCTCTTAAGGATGGAAGGAATTTCCTGAAATGGACTAATGAGCATATTTCCTACAGATTTGTGGCTCAGCTTCCTCTAGCTCAGCACTACTTTGTAACTCCTACAGAGTCAACAGTGCAGTGGTCCCTGTCACTGCTGTGTGCCTTTGATTTTGCACAGGCCTGTAATAAAATGTCAGTCTGTGCTCCAACAGACTGATAATGATGAAGGAGCTACTTACCTGTCTAATGAAAGAGTGATGAAGATAATAAGAAGATCTGGCCTGTGATACAGTTCATTTATCACAAAGATGTTAATTAAATTTTGTTAAATCTTTGATGGTCTGGCTATTTGCAAAGGAGGGCTGTCACTTTCTGCCCATCAGTGTAAGGAGTGGTTTCGATCAAGGAGGCAAAAGTACTTTTTTTTCCTGAATAAGCATTTTTTAAAGCCCCTGGGTGTGCRTGTGCTGAGCCTTGGTTTGCAAAAGCACACGAGGGCAGCAAGTGCCYGTGTGACCAGAATCATTATCCAGGTTGCAAATGCAAGAAACTCAGCATGCAAAAAAAATGCATCATCCAGTCCCCMCTTCTTGCCTAGAAACACAGACCCAAGGAGCCCCTTGCAGAACACAGCCTTAGATCTTGGGCTGCTGCAGCTGCCATCTGCAGACTGAGGCTTTCAAAATGCAATAAAACRCAATTTTAACAGGAGCTAAGGAATGTGATATGTGCTTTATGGCTAAATAATTAACAAAAGGAATTGAAAAGACTGAAAYATTCATAGCTTTAAATATTTATAAATTAATTTTTAAAGTTGCTACGTAGTATTGAGTTATCTTTAAAAGCCTGCCAATCTAGGACCTCTCAGTTTCATTTCTGCTTGTTATTACAGTTATTAATGCTGAAAAAATGACAGGTGCTTGGCAAGAGAGATGAAGTGCAGCTTCCAAAACAGAAACAGCAGCTAATGCTTCTGCACTGGTGTAGGGTCAGCTACTGCTGGCAGTCACTGGAGCAAACCCAGCTCCTGATCATCCTGAGTGGATGTGCCCAGGGCTAGACAAGCCCTGCTGAGCAGTGCCAATAAATCCCCCAAAGCAACAATTCCAGCCCCRTCAGTGTTAGCAGCAGCCTGTTGCTGACTGATACAGGTGCAAGCARCACCATCCCAGAGCCTGGGGTCCTTGCTGGACCCTCAGCAGGGCTGTGCCTCAGTGAGASACCACAGTGACAGGAAAGACCAATGCAACAGAGAGCATTGGCTGAAGCTGGAACTTACTCTTTCCTGTCCCCAGAAAAGTCTGCACACTGCAGCAGGAATTTCACCTGTCTTTATTTGTGCTAAGTTAAATTTAAGTTATTAATAAAGAGGTTGGTGACATTTCACTCTGGCACCACCATGCAGGAGGAGACTCCAAATCTGCTCTCCTGCATCCACTGAAAACATTCACCAAGGGGCACWGCCAGTTTGCTGGACACATTCACCATGACATCTCAGGCTCCTCCTGCATGTCCCCCTTGCAAACACGAAGTAGCARCAGCACAAGAGTTCTGATCCTTTTCAATACCTCTGCATTAAGTAGCTCCTTCACTTCCCTTTGATACTTATTTCCGAAAAATATTCTGTATTCATGTAGCAGCAGGAGACCACTACCTGAGACAAAAATCTGTTTTCATTGACATTATCCCTAAATTATTCTCATTTAATGTAACTCGGATGGGTTACACTTAAAGAGGCTTACATGGTAGTGCTTAGAAGAACAACAAAAGTTGTCAGAGTATTTAAATATCACCTAAGTAAATCAAATAATTACTTTTTTTGAAAAAAAAAAAGTTATTTCAGTATTTGTGTGTGAATATCTGGAGCTTAAATCTTTCAAAAGCAACAAGAATGAAAGGTCAGTTTATGACTCATAGAAGAAACAGTTGAATTTAATTTTCTTAGAAGGTTTAATCCAGAGCATTGCTTTAATATTTTGCTTTAATTTAGGACTATATCTCAAATAGAACTGAATACCATAATAGAATGGATAATCACATATATGAACAGTTCCCAAATGGGACACAATGGGATATAACCAGTAAATAGGATAGTTTTGTTAAGATGATTTTCAACCAGAGGATCATTCCTCTGATCAGAAAATGTTCCCATTGCATCTGCTCCTGAGCAGTTCTGGCCCATCACAGCCCATGCCATGGGGAGATGAGCATYTCAGAGATGCACATCACCATCTGTCTGGGGATGTAGATTACCTGAACTTCTCCACTTTTCACTCACACTTTCTGGCAATTTCCTGTCTTGACTTAATCTTTTAAAAAGAACTCATTTAAATAATGATCCTTCTCTAACAGTCAATTGCTTTCTCGAAGTGAGCTGATGTAAATCGAGTAGGTGGCTTGTCATCATGTCATAGAAACATCAGAGAGATGCAGCAAACTTCATCAGGCTGCAATTAGTGTTTTCAGAGCAATTTATGWGTTCATTTTTTAGCGCCTCTGCTGGTCCCACACAGTGAGGATTTCTTTTTATGATTACAGATGTTACTCAAAACAGTTATAAAACTTCTTCTTCCTCTAGAATCACTCTATTTATGGAATTATTTATTACATTATGGGCAACTGAATAAATCAGAAAGAATTTGGAAGGCAAAGCATACCCTTTTTCCAGTTCAGAAAGTGCCTGTGTATGTAATAYCATCCTCTCAGACACTCTATACAAAATTATTGGTTTGTTTATATATTTATAAGAATAATGACAGCCTTGCACTTGCTAACAAGAAGTCTGCAGCAAGGATTTGGTATTTGAAGCTTGACCTTTGAATGGGAAACAACAGCTGGAGCAGTTATTTCTTGTCTTTGAATAAATTAAAGTAATCCTTAGGGATAAGATTGAAGAGCCCCAAAAGACCTTTCTGCAAGTCTCCTCTTAAAGCTTCCACTGCAGCAAAACACCAGTGGAGCAATTTCCTGTAGTTATTCTGGTGACAACTGTTCATTACAACCAGTRGAACCAGAAAGAGGTGGAGACTTTGGGGCAGGCAGTGTGCAGAACAAGCTGGTGTAGCAGAGAGCCTGGGGAGGGCAGGGGACAGCACTGGCACCTCCTGGTCCTTGCCAGGTCACAGCACTGACAGCCAGCATCCACTGCCAGTCCCAGCAGCAATCCCTGCCTCTCTYACCCTCACAGGCATCCCTGCCAAGGGGGATTCCTGCCCAGGTTATCACCAAACAGGTTTGGATGCAAGGAGCTGTCAGAGGAGATGGTTTRCATGCTGGTAGGATAATCCCCATCTATCTGCTTCAAAAGGGAAGTGAATAAAAATGGTCTCTTTAAATCACAGAGTCACATGGCACATTTGGCTGAAAGGCACCGAGGCATTTGCTCCTTGGTCTGAAGGCAGAGAGAAAGGGCAGCAGCGACCTGGGGCAGGGGGAGTGACAGCTGCAATCAGCACTGGTGACACTAAAACCTGCAGTGCCTGCATCCTGCCACTGCAAAACMAGCCGATATTCCACATCCCCCTTTACTCTGCAGTGTTTCCAAACTCCAGGTCACTGCTGGSATGCCGAGAAGCAGAGCCACTGACCAGCTGTGAGCATTTCACAGGGGAGCTGCTCCTAAGGATGCCTTACTGAGGGATATCCCATAAAATAGCCACCTAGCAGCAAATATTATCCAGGGGAATGTGTGACCATGGGCTATTTCATTCTGCTGAATACTCAGGTGAGCGAGAGATTTGGGGTGAGACATCCAGTTGCATGATTAGTAGCCAAAGAAATAACAGGATTCATGTGTTGCTGTCACCAAGGAAAGGAAAAACCCTACTGAAATGAGATGCAGATGTTCAAGAGTTCAGGTAAATAACCATGGGAACAGAACACCTGGGGAACAGCAAGTGGGAGCTGTACAGCTTCATAAAGAAAGCAAATCCCGTTCAAACACAAGCTGAGCTTTGTTTTAAAGCTACACATTTGAGGAYGATATAAATAATTATAAGGCTTCTCCTACCTTTGTTTTGCAGGTCAGACCGTAATGTAGGAATGGTTGATACTTYCTTTGAAATAAATTATAGCAACAACCGCTTTTACCATCCAGACCTTCCTTTGATAACAGTGGTATCCTTGGTTGGGATAAAAGTTTCATCTTGGTGAGAACCTTTACCAATAACTCTAGATTTCAGAATTTTCAAAAGAGCCAATTTCTTACAATTTTGCCAGACATCAAGACAAACCTTTCAAATATCCCAGAACATTCCACAAACACAAAGTTTTACTCATGCTCTAAATAAATGAAGTCCTTAACCAAAGTTTTGCATCCAATGTCCATTTCTGCACTGATGAAAAGCAGATACAATATTTATTTGCTTATGTAAGACAGTCTCCCCTAGGCACTGGGCCCAAGTATAACAATCATATTCAATTGAGGAGATGGCTTTGAACCAAGCCATCTTGATGAAGTATTTCTCACAGCCTCATTTACAGCCGTGCATCAGCCAAAYAACCCCGCTACAAACAGAAACTCCAGCAGGAATTGCTTAAGTACCCTGSTACTTTGGAATCGAGGTTTGGCAGAAGAATAAAAACCAGAGAGAGATCCTTTGTGCTGCTGTCTTTTGAGCACTTTGATGAAAACTGAGGCTTGCAGGGTAATTCCAAGCCATGTAACGCACATATGAATAGCTGTTGATAATGCGGACAAGTCAAATTAAACAAGCTGACTAATATTAGAAACAAAGACATCCATGGCTGTATGTCTGCTCCAGCCATCTAAGCTGAATATCTAATTCATGCCAGAGCTGGAGSAGGAATCAATATTATTGTTCTTTAAATAATTTTAACTCTCACATTATAGCAAAGCTCTTAGAATGAGGTAGACAGGCATGTTTTCTAGGGTTTTTTGACAATATTAGCCATAGAATTCATTAGGAAGAAGCATCACATTTTTTCAAAACACTTTAGGCTTTGAAGTGAAGCAAAAGTAATTTTTAAAACAATATTTTTTTTTCCTACCAGAATGAAAGTTTTCTCATATTTCTGTTTCAGTGGGCAGACATTGACMAAAGTTTAGATGCACTTTCAGATGGTTGTGACTCTCTGGCTGCACTGCTTGGCATATTGCTTGGAAACCTCATACTGCAGAGCCTGCTGAGACCCMAAAAGCACACCTGAAATGGGGAGATAGGGATTGCCTTCTACCCCACTGTGTTCTCCTGCCTGGCAAACATTCCCTGTGTCAGATGTGGGGCTCCACAGAAGGAAACCAGAGCCCACAGGCTGGACTACACAGACCCGACCAGGCACTGATTTGGATTTGACAGAAGTGCCTCATCCCTGCAGAATAAAATCTCTYTGGCAGCTCTGATCTAACCTGAAAGCATTTGCAGCTCCCGGCATCACACACCTCCTCCAGCTCTAAGCATTTCCTGAGAGGAGCCTGGAGAGCAGCGAGAAGGAGCGATTTCAGTGAGAATAAAGATGAAAGGCTAAGAACACAGGGAAAATAACCTTGTGTGGGTGCTGGGATCCAAACCACAGCCCCCTTTATCAGACACTCTTTCCTGGGATGTGGAAACACAGCCAGAGCAGCATCAGCTGGTGCCTTTTTTTAGGAGCAGCCCTGGAAAAGGGCTGAAAGGGCACCAGCAGGGTGGGGAGGAGGGCAGGGGTGCTGGAATCCAGCAGGATTCCCAGGCTGGCCCAGCAGCAGGTGGCAGTGGCAATGTCACCACAATAATGGCAATGATGTCGCTCAGGGGGCTGCCTGAGCTGACACAAACCTCGCTGAGCTCCTGCAACGTGCAGAGATGGGAGATTTTAAATCCTGCTGCCTCAAGGACACCAGTCCTCGCTCAAAGGTCAAGAGCATCGAAAAGCAGCCCTGAAAAAGATGCAGAAGGGATTAAGCCACAGTGCCTGGCACTGACRGGCAGGGGAGGGGCAGGGTTGGGTAAATGTTTGCTGAGATGTGGCAAATGCAAAATTGATTTTCTTCTTCATTTAACACGTTTTTCACTCTCTTCCCCCCTTCTCCACCCCTTTGTGATTAAATTTAAAAACAACAGTGACTTTTAGGTACAAACACCCTTAAAAGTTTAGAGGAGAGGGGTTTGAGAGGGGGAACAGCTGCAAAGAGAGAAACTTCTGAATTTGGAAARCTTCAGGGYTGCAGAAATGMTRTKGAAAGGAATTCCCTGAGGAAAGAGGGAGGAAATGGTGTTGGTTTCAGCACACTCCAGAGGATGTGAGCTCCTGATTCCTTTGAGAGAAGGATGACATGAACACAGCTGACATGTCAGGAGGGAACATGTTCTTGGTTTACTTTAACTTGCACTGGCCCTTCTYATGTTCATTTTACTTCAGATATAGCAAACAATAATTAATTAGACATCTTCTGAAAGAGGAAAAATATATCATAGATTTTAAATTTAACAGACTTTTCACCTGGCAAAAATCTGRGAATGTTTTATAGATCTGTAATGTTACCCTCATTTATTGCACAGCAGGAATGTTGTGGGGGCTATATATGTGAAATAGGTTGGAAATATTCTAAATTGCAGCTATGAAAGTGTTTCTTCAAATATCACAGGGTACTTTCCAACTTTCCTGTCTAATTTAACATTTAGATCTGTTTGAACATGTAAATCAAAATGAGAACAAAAAATGTGGACCTAAATTTTTAGTATTTTTTTAAATTATTATTTTTATTATTTACACACACCATTACTGATCAAAACATGTGGAAAACAGAAGAAGTTGGAAAGCCAGATTCAGCAGCAAGTCTGCAAAGGAAAAACACCTTTTTCTTTTATATTCAACTATTGTACTATTGGGAACAATATTTTTTTAAGCTTTCCTTAAACTCATATTTCCACTTGCTTGCCTCCTTTGCAGCAGTTTTGCAATCTCAGCTCTGCCAAAGATTTTGTTTGGAGTAGCTGGGGACATCCTCACTCTTGTGACACCTGAGCCCCTTGGCCTGTGCCATCAGTGCTTCTTTGCACACTTGGCACCCCTAGAGATGCTCAGTTTAATTCAGAGCAGGTTTTTCCAGCCATCCCAATTAGCCCAGAGCAGACAAGCTTTGTGGTGCTTATTAATCATCAGAATGCACATGCACACTCTTAGTGCTCAGCTGAACATCTCACCTGCAAGGAAGGCAAGAAACAATGCAGGGSTAAAAGGAGGTGACTTACACTGTCATCCTGGGAGAACAACTCTTTGCAGGTCAGTTCAGACTGGCCAGGGGTACAGTGGTCCCTTAGACCTGAATTAACACAGCTCTACCATCACTGTGTCCTCAGAAAATGATTGCTTATTTTAAATTTTGAAAGCCAGGGTAGAGTCCCCAGTTGGGTTTGTCACTGCAAATCTTCTAAGGAATGAACATCTCAACAAGGCTTTTCATGGGAACAACAAAGCATAGGTGATTATTAGAAAATCCCCAGTTCCCAGAAATGYAGCACAGCACTGCCTGGTTTCAAACACCAGCATAAAACACAAACTGTCAAAACTCATTTCTTTTTTTCAGCTGCAGTTCAGAAACAATGTTTCCAAAGGCCCCTGCACCATWTAAATCATGCATGAAAAATTACAGAAAGCAGAGAGTTACTGGACATTTTTGTGCCCCAGGACACTGCATGGGGTCAGCCATGGCAGCCCTGGTGGCTCAGTCTCTTTCCTTGTCACAAGAATTGAAATCATCTGCAACCTAGATGTCACAAGAATTGAAATCMTCTGCAACCTGGAAATCAGAAAATGATGCCATCATCTATTTGTTAAACATGGAACTATTCTATATTCCACTCACAAAGTCTTTCATGAGAATCCAGGTAAGGTCAACTTCAAAGCCTTTTTTACTTTGTCAGACCTAAAATAAAATATGTCACTGAAAACCTGAGTATGGTAAGATATACCTCACACAATATACTCCCCTGAGTCTGGCTGGTGGGGATTATGAAGCAAATTGTGTACCCCATCCAAATTCAGATAAAAATGAAGAAGTTCATCTTAGTAGATGTATAGTCTGAACTGGAACTGTCCAGATCACAGGACTGTAGAGAACTAAGCTGCACTGGGTTTTCAAAGTTCTAAGAAATATTTCATGTCATAAAGCTTCCTGAGGAAAARTGTTTTCCACACCACATGAATCGTGTCAGTGCAGTCACAATGTTCAAACTGTACTCTGTCCTCCAGCTTGAATTTCTGTAYGAGGATCAGCTCAGGGCTTGTGCTTGGCTCTGCCTCAGGATCTGCCCTTGGGGCTGTTCTGCCCATATGCTCCCTCCTCCTTTCCCTTGAGAGCAGGAGATACACAGGAGACAGCAACCTGCTCCAGTGAGCCAGCAAAATCCAAATCCAGCAAGAAGGTGGGAGGTTTCTGGCAAAGAAGAGCCACATAAAAACACTCGCCAGTATCTCCCTGCCAGAAGGAATTTTGGTACTCCTTCCCTTGCTCTGTGATGATTTATTTCTGCAGCAAGGGGAGTTTTCCATGTGCTTATTAACTGTCTCCAGGAGGCTTTTGGCAAATTGCATTGCCATTTTCCTCCTTGAATGCATCCTACTGAAATCTGTATTCCTGTCACCTGCCCCCACCTCTCTTGGTGGCAGCTACTCTGTTCAGCTGTTCTTCCTCTCTGCATTCCCTTAGACTGGAAAAATCTGCATTATATCTTTGGGGGAAAAGAGCTTTTGAAATACAGCCTTTGTTTTAATGACAGAACAGCATATGCTGTCACTCCTCCAAGCATTTTCTAAGTGGTGATAATGCTCTCAACTTATYTAAGTACAGTATTTTTCCACCAAGGCTCTTTGTGTAATGATGCTCCCACCTCATTTTCTTTCAGCAGCGGTGGTTGCAAACAGGGCACATGGAAGCCAAAACGRTACAGGCTGCAACTCAGACAGACCAGAGCCAGGCAAGGATGGTAACAGACCCAAAAAGCTCGGCCCAAAAATAAACCAGGACACTCTGAGATCAGGATCTTTGGAACAGCTACAAAGACAACAAACACAGCCTGGACTCGGCRTCCTTTTGTGTTTTGTGCACGTGAAATGGCTTTGCTGATGGATGCTGTGTGCAACACTCACTGAAGCTGCTCAGCTGCCYTTTGTGCCGTGTGGTGGCTGGACATGAAAATGCCTCAGACCTGGGGCAGCTCSCACTGCCAGCTCACCATCTGCTGCTGCCAGCCCAGAACCAAAGCCCTGCCCCARACCCACCCTGGCACTGTGCCCTGCRCCTGCCCGCCTCTGCTGCCAGCACCGGAGCCACTTCCAGAAGYCAAGCACTGAGGTGTCCCTGGCTGGAGTTAAAGGCTGAGACATCCACCCTGCTGCTGTCCCCTGCAAGAAAGAGCCATGCTTGGGTTTGTAGCTCTGGCACAGGAGCGCTGACCCCCTGCCAGCACGGCTGGCACCTGCACAGCCAGGGACCRCTGCCTGTGACCCAGAACAAAACCTGGGCAGCACAGAGCAAACGGCAGAGGACTGGGCACAAGGTGGAAAAACTCACAAACCACCTCCACACTGCTGCCCAAGGAGCTTCCCATGGCTCACTTGCACACCTCTCCTGTTTGACAGCATCTCTCTGCCTCGTCTGGCTGTAAAAACAACTGTGATTCCAGATGGTTTCTGCTCCCATGCGAGTCCCACTCAGTGTGCTTGCACAYGTGTTTTGACTTGTTTTGTTTAGATTTGCAATATCATCCCTGGCTGGACAAATGCAAACTGACTTATTGGCAAAGAGTTTTTTAAATTATTGAATTATTTACCTGCTCATTAGCTTTGATTACAAATGACCATGGCTGATTTAAATCAAATTTGACCTTCGAATTCAAAACACAAACAGAAACGACAGCCACAACAAACCCAGCAACAATATTTGTCAGTCCCAGGCCTGGCCAAAAAAGCACARGGCATGAGTGACCTTTTCTGCAGAGGGAAAGGGATTTCTTGGAGCTTTCCCTTCCCATRTCAACAGATGTTTGCTTATTTCCCCATTGATTCCAGGAGTGAACAGGTAGAGCATGTGCTCCCATTACAATCCACACAGGCATCAGAGAGGAGGATAACCTGCATTTTCTTAAAATAAAGACAAGAAATCTCCATAGCCCAAAAAGCACACTTATAGTCCCAGACTTGTTTTTAAATGAAGGTGGTCAGCACCAGCTCCAAAAAAATGCCAACGTCCCAGCTTTGCTGTGGTGTGCAGCTGACACCCCCTCTCAGACATGCAGCTGGCTCTAGAGCTTTCATTTATTTCAGAAAATAGTTGAAGTATGAAAGTGTAGACAGACTGGAGGAGTTCCAAAGGCCTCAAAATGTCACCCTTGTTATCAAAGCAAGAAGAGAATGTAGGAAACTGGCTGAGAAAAGGTCAAAAGTTTTTTTGTGAAAGAATCAAATTGCTCTTTCCTTCTCCAGCTGTTACCTGCAGCGTTGTTGACACTTTCRCTAATAAAATGTGAGAAACATGCTGGATGTATCCCAAACCAAATCTATACATTCGGGAGATGGGACATGCTCCGTCTGATGTCCCGGTAAGGAAATTYTCCCACCCCACACTGGCTTTTGGATGTGCTGCCCACATCAAAAAAGATGAGTCAGGAATGAGTAGAGGAAGGTGTGGAGTGACTGGAGGTGGTGCTATCATTGCCACCCCCAAGGCTCTYCTTTGCAGGCAATGCAGACTGATGAGGAAGAAACAACCACAGCCATCCCCACCAGGGAGATTGGACAGGCAGCTCCTCAGCTTAGAGAAATACCCAGCTTGGATTTGACAGTCAGGAGGAGCAGTCTGTGCCATTAGGGAGAAAAAAAAAAAAAAAAAAAAAAAAAGTCCATGCTCTGGAAAGGTTTTGGCTCAGACTGATCCTGGCAGAGCTGCGTGACCCAGAGATGCAGCAGTAGGGCAGGGCAGAGGAGCTGGCTAAAGGCAGGCAAAGCTGCTCCAAGTAAGTGCTCAAATAGAGTCACACCGAGCTGKTTTTTTTTCTGTTTGCTCTGTCCATCCCCTTGTAGGGTTTGTCTCAAAGAGCTCCCGGACAGATGCCAGAGGATGGCACAAGCTTTGCAAAGAAGTCCGACCTGTTATCCAGATCATCCAACAAAGATACTTGATTTTTTCTTATTTATTCCTGATACATCTTGCCCGAGGTGAATCTTCCCTGTCTGAATAACACTCAGGTGGGATTCAGAGGTGGGGTAGCTTGGGCTCCTTACCTGGTCTGCAAGGGCCAATCAACACAGAATTTAGCTGTTTGATTTTTTTTAAAATCATTCTGCAGAATAGGCTGTCAAGCATCCACCACCACTAGTGGACTTTTCTAGGAAATATGCACAGTCTGCTACACAAAAACGGTGCAAAAACACATGATGGATCATTTGCACTTCTACAACAAAATTCTTACTGCACATGTGGTGGTCTTGGTCCAGTTCATTATACTACCATTTACATATATAAATTTTCCTGGTGGGTTTMAATATTATAATCACATAAGGTAACTCCAGGTTATATTTTCATCCTATCAGCTGCCACCAAGCWTTTATTTAACCGTATACTCTATTACAGTTTCTGCTCAAGTCTATYTGGACAATAAGTTGTCAACCAAACAAGGATTTTTACAGCATTCTCTTCTTGGGGACTCCTGACTCCTCCATTGCTCTGGCATGCTGTTGTCATGGTTTCAAGACCAACCCAGAGTTGCTGCAAACCTTTCATTTTGTGGCTTTTAAACTTCATTTGACATCACAGATGCAGCAGTCTCAATTTAGGATTGCCCAGGGTGTGGATATTGAGTGSACTCCTGTCCTTCCCCTGCAGCACAAGGTCTCTCCATGGTGCTGAGCAGCACCAAGCCCAGGCTGGTCCTGTGACAGAGGAAAACACCTCTGTGTGACACAGAAAAACAAGAAGCCACCTTTGTCCCCTGGGAAATTGTCCCTCCTCAGGCAGCAAACAGGGCCCTCTGGCTGATGCCACCCCGTTCCCTCCTCCTGGTCCTCCCTGCTTCAGAACAAAAGCAGCGGAACAACAACAGTCACACATCCCTGCCCGAAGGGCAAAAAGATAAACGCCTCTCAACTTGATTTCATCTCCATTTCTCCATAGGCAGGAGCAGCAATTCCGTGTGAAGTGGCAATGTGACATTGTGAAGGCTATCGGGGGAGCTCCTTTTGTTTTTAAAGTRAAAAAAAAAAAAWGTCAGAATGTAACAGCTGCTTGTCCTTCTACAGAGATGGGGAAATGGAGCAGAGAGGGGCTCAGAGGGGGTCACAGTCAGTCCCACACCACGAGCAGATCAGACTCCCCCACCTCGCTGGAGCCCTGCAGGGTCCCTTCTCCTGCAGTGGAGACTCATTGCTGTCCATCCCCTCCATCCACTCCACAAAGGGAAATCGATGCATGAAAACACACTTTTTTTGGCACCCATACAAGTCTGAAGGAAGGGCTGGGTTGTACACCAGGATTCATTTTTCAAATATCTCCTAGGCCAGCCACAGTTCAGATCATCCCCATCCATGGGGAGCCAGGGATTAGACTTAGCAACTTTCCCAGGGACATGGGTGGGATAAAAGTTTTAAAAGGTGAATTAGCCACCTTCCTGAATGGTACCAATCTCCTTTTCCTATGGTAGGCATCCCAGCCCTTTTCCAGTGCTTTCTTTTTCTCTCCTTGCAACTTCGGAAAAAAACAGGACACTCAGACAGACAATTGGAGGAACAGCAAGTCCCCGCTAGGTTATGTGACAATTTGTCAGGGTCCCGAGGCCYCCAGGAAATGGTGCAGGGATGATGGATGAAGGTGTGAAACAGAATTGTCACTCCACAGCCGAGGCATTAATCAACTGTCAGCGTGGCAGGCGAGCCTGGYACAGGGGGCACCACGCTGCCACTCCGGGCACCTCCTGGGGAAGGGGAATGCTCCACCAGTGACTACAGCTCTGCACAGGAGCAAATGGTCCTGACAATTCCCTGGGCAGTTATTCCTAGAGAAAGCACTCATTCTTGCGTTTCMGAGAAATTTGCTCGCAAGCCCTGCTCCGCTCCCCAGAGCCATCAGCAGCTGTGGCAAGTGACTCCAGCTCTGCTGGTGGGAATGCTCACAAGCAAACCCAGCACCCACTCCATACTCCTACGTATTAAATGTTTTTATTTCAAGTTTATTGTAAATTGCATTTTGATGGTAAYTTTTTTAGAGATTTTTTTAAAATAATTTTCTTCCTTTTTTCTTATTTTAGGGAATTTTAAAAATAAAATTAAAGAACATGTTGCAGCAAAATGTCTTTTTCCTCTTTAAAAATAAAAATCAAATTTTTTGTCTCTTAGAATAAAAAAAAACCCTTTCTTTATATTGTAATGAAGATACTCAGCAAGAGCTAATTTCMTAGAATTTAGTTCCTTTGAAAACTCGAAAGTTAGTTGAGATCCCTCCATCTCAAAAATATTAACACATATTGAACAAAATCTGTAGGAGGCAAGCTGAAGACAGCTCATGGGTCCAAGCAGGTGTTACCCCAGATCACTGTAAGGTTGCTCTTTTCTGTTTCCACCCCTTCCTGTCCCCCTGCCATTCATTTCCACCTTTCCCCCAAGCTCACACATCTGCAGCTTCCCTCAGCATGGATTCAGTGATCCCACCAGCCTGCAAACTTGGACTTGTGGGACATTACAATAACAGCCTGTGATGAGTACAATACTTGAAAGATTTTTTTTAGGACATTCACATTCAAAATTTCCTTTTGAAGAACAGGAGGCGCAAAACCTCGGCACATGTCAACATCAAATTCCAGCTTTTGCCTGGAAAATTTAACCCAAGTTGTTAAGCCAGTTAATATCCACTTGCAGGCTCAACCCTCCTCCCTTGATGTTAACAGGACTTCAGTGGGGGATTTTAACAGGGCCTTAGGAACAGATGTCTCCTGCATAWTTTTATAATATTAAGCAGACATTTTTGCCCATACATCGATAACAAGAAATTGCCAGATCAAAAGCATTTTGAATCATTTTACTGAAGTCCAGTGTTTCATGGCACATCTGATAATCTCTGAGCAAGGAGAACAAGCTTGATATCCCCTCATCCGGAGATATTAAGTTTTCCTGCTTGGTCTCAAAACAGATTTGAAGCATCAGATTGCCACAGCTGACAGGTTTAACTCAAACATCTGCTGAGCACAGCCCGGAGGGATGGTGTCAAAAAAAGAGAGATTAGGAGCAGCTCCTGCTCTCCAGCCAAGAGTGGTTCTTACTTGGCGCAGAAATCCTCTGGTCTCAGAGCAAACATATCCTTCAGAGCATGTCTCTCTCATGACTGTTTTGGAAGAGGTCTGCAGCCCAGTAAATGAGTTTCAAAAGCCTGGCAGGAATGAGGAAGGGCAAACACAGCACACAGCCTTCCCCATGTCTGTTCTATGCTGGTCAGGGGAGCCTGAACTCCTGAGCACCCTGGCAAAGGTAGAAAGGGCTTTAGGGGCAGMTCTTGCAGTGTCAGTGTCCAAACTTAGCCCAGCCTGAGTGAAAACCTTATGAAGAACGTACAGAGGGTGCAAAACCTCTCCAAAGGTTCAACAGAGCCGTGAAAGTATTCCATGACAAAATGACAGCTCATGTTGCAGCCCTGGGATGCAGAGCCTGTGGGGGCTCCTGAGGTTCTGCTGCATCGTCCTCCTTCAAGTGAGTCCTTCCAGAGCATTCCAGGTTTCCATTAATTATGTGGGTCATGACCAACAGAGCAGAATCACAAAACTTGCAGACCACACTGSGAGACAACTTTCAATTCAGCACTGAACAAATTCCCCCCCCAAATAAACTTCACCTTTTTGCCTGCTTTTGCCACCTCACCGTTCCCCACCAAATGAAACACCATGGTTTGCATTTTGCCTCCTGCCTTCTTCATGTGGCAGTGAGGGAGGTGGATCAGGGCACAAATTTTGCGTGGTTAATGCAACCACGGAGCAGGAAGAGTCTCGGCAGTCCTGGTTCAGCCCTGCAGCCCTGTCRAGCCCTGCAATGCTGCTGCAGCACAAAAGCTCCAGAGTGTCAGGCTTATTCATTAACTGGATGAGAGAGGGAAAACCCCTGTGCCAAATAAATGGATTGCATAATCTCCAGCCAGTCTGGAATGCTTGGAACGTAAAGGAAGGATAGTGGATATTATAAAGCTACCAGCAGTSTTTTCTGTAAGATATGTAAAGCTGAGAAAGCATGAGGTGCAAATATCAGCATATGGTGGGGGAACTCCAAGATTTCCGTAAGGGACACACAAAATTTGATAGGAATGATCAGCTCTTTCTACCTCTACCTTCAGCAATTACTTCCATATAATTCAGCATAGAAGTCTGCTCCTTCTCTCTTTTCTGCTCCCAAACTAGCTATTAAATAAAACTCCTCAGCTCCAGGGTGAGAATCTGCTGCAACAGAAGTTTCCCTTGCTAAGGCATCTTTTCCACACCACGCAGACAAAGGAAGTGTCTGTCTGAAGGAATTATCACAGCAAGCAAAAGACTAATGGGACCATTCATTATCTTTAATTATATTCATCATCTTCTGGTGATTAGAACACAGTCATAAATTAAGATACATTTAAATTTGGTACATTTGAATGAACTGGATATCCTTTGAATATCTTATAGGAAGTGAATTTGTTAGAGTAATGATGCTGTCACCTTGACAGGGCAGAAAGGATGCTTCAGTGTGTCAGGGAAGTTACAGGGCCTTGAGGTACAGTGACAGTGGGCTTGGGAGAGGAAGAGATCAGCCTTTGCTTTGGTTTCTCACAGCTGAAGATCCTGARAGCTCAACTCCCAGTGTTCAGCAATTTCTCAATACTGCTACAAAGAGCACAGCCCTTCACACTTCTGAAATGTCTTGGGGTTTATTGCTCTCAGCCCAGGAGCTTCAGGACAAAACTCTGTGTGTGGAAGTAGCTCCCCTTCTGTCCCCAGAGCGCTGAGTTCATGCACAGATTTATACTTGCACAAGGGTTACAGACTTGGGGCTGTTAATACACTAAACTCGTGTAACCTAGGAACAGAAATCCGCATTAAGGCCCAGCCCTTCTAAATCCCTCATATCTTAGTGGTTGCACCATAAATTAATCCAGTGGGAAGGATTAAGAGCTTGTGMCTTGAGCTGCACCTTCCTAGGGGATGAATGAATGAGAGGTACATCCTTCCTCAGGTTTTACTCCACTCTTACGTGTCTCTATGTCTTTAGAGAAAAGTTAAGCAAATTCCTTCCCAGRGAGAAATCCACAGGCACAGTTGTGGATGCAATTTTTTGTAGGTTAACCCCTGGAGCACCAAAGTGCTTTACACCATAAAAGAATGAACATCCCCATGTCACACTCTGCACATCAGCAGCCAAACAAGACATTGCTGTTAAACAATCCACCTCTGCCAGCACAAACACCTCAATGCTGGCAGCAAAGGAACACCCTCTGWCCAGATTTGGATTTAGCTACGTGCCAGAATTCATCCATGAGCAAATTATTCTGAGCTGCTTTAACTGTGTTTATGATTTCATCAGAAAAAAAAATAGGTAGGAAAAGCTTATCCAGTTTAAAAAAAAAAAGAAAAAAAAAGCTATATGAGAAGTGATAACTGAGACATTACCTCAGAGAGATAAAATGTTCAATCTGACTGGAACTTTTATCTGTGAATACATCTGTGGAGCCAGGATTACTTTGAAACAGAAGGAATTCAAAGCAGAAGCAAAGCTCAGTTTTAGCAGCTGCTAAGAAATTGCTGAATGCCTTTAAAATCTCCTTTATTCACACCACTGTCTAAATAAGACCAGTATAGGTTGCACACATAAAAGCTCATAATGCAGTGAACAGAAGCTGAATTTAAATTATTTCAAACAATTAAAAAGAAAACCAGAGAAGAATAAACTAAGCCAGCCTGAAGCAGAAGTAAAAAGCAAATAAATAAACAGAATCRATAGAAGTTATTCTCACTTATAACCCAGTAAAATAATTGCACTAAAATAAAAGAAAAATAAGGTAAAATACAACCAGAAGAACAGGATCTTAATAAGGAAATTACTCTAACAYATCTGCTAATAAAAATATTTGGAATCAATAAATGCAAATACTGCTTTTTGTGCTGATTTACATCATGTACATATGGCTTTATCTGATATCTCCCAGAGTTGCACTGCCAACCTAGGGGATGTAAGACAGAAATAGAGATTCTAAATTGCTGCAGGTAATGGGAAAAGCATTAAGTGACAATGGTGCTTTAGTCCTTCAAAAGCCCCCAAAAAGGCTCCTTGTCTGGCAATCTGCAGTAGACTGAAAATGCCTCCCTGTGCTTAACAATAGGCCGGGGGAAAAAAGAATATATTTGTTTTCAATTCCTCCTAGTTACATATTTWCTATATATTTTAGGTTTATTTCTTTGGACACTTTTTTTTTTCAAAGGACCATTTAGCAGCTTCTAATGAACCATAAAAGCAAATTTTAAAACATACTAAATTCTTTCTGCTTCTTCATTAATCTGTGCTTTTCTTTACCCTAAATCAGAATGTCGGGTCCAGTCTCCATATGCATTTTTAAGTGTCGGTTACAGAACAGAAAAGAAATAATTCTGGAGGGAGAAATGACACCCATTTACCTGCACAAGTTACTGGATCTGAATTCCTACCCCTGGCATTCAAACAGTAGTACCTTTGATCTGTCAGAAACACTTTACTTTCAGCAAAGAAAGACAAGCAGGCACAGTAAAATGTCACCTTTCATGGCAGCATGAAAATTCTGTAAATTCTCCCTTCTCTACTTCCCCAGAAAGATCTCCCAGAGAGTGATTACACTGCTGCTGTGACCACGAGTCCACATATTCTGGATTGTTTTAGTAATTAACCAAAATCATAGGAGTTTGAATAGCTACTGATTCTTGGGCAGCTTTAGGTARCAACTCTTTTCACACCCACATCTAGAAAACACCACTTTATTTCTGATTCATGTAAATAATCAAACAGTAACTACGACCCAGCACTACCTGAACACGAAATTTTCAGCTGATCTAGGCAAAAACTTCCTTCACCTTTGCTAAGGATGAAAGTGAATCTCTGCGCCTTTGTTGTTAGTGATTGAATACAGTTTGAGGCTTAGTTTGGTTTTGAACATATCTGAGATTAACAAATGCATTTATACTTGCTATTACATATTCCTCATACATTTAGCCTCTGAATGTGATGGCATCCTTAATTTTTTCCATTACATCTCATTGTTCGGCTGTTTAAATTAATTTGAAAAAGTCATTAGCTTTACATTAAGGATTGCTGTGGCACCTGRCAGATGATCTATAGAGGAAAGTTGTGTTCATTAGTGCTCATAGACTGAGAAACATCATTTAAAAGAAGGATTGAACTAATGGTATCTGACACATAAATACACATCCGTGTTCATCAGTGAATCACACAGTGCATTATCAGTGGTAGCCCCCATAAGACCCCCATGGAGCAGGSAGGAGGAATTATTGAGGCTGCTGAGATGGGGAAATGAGGCATAGATACTGCAGAGAAKAAATGGGATTACAAATAAACAGCACATCTAAACACAAAACAAAAAAAAAGAGAAATTAACTCCAGTCTTTGTTTCCCATCCACTGCCAGAGAGACAAACCCACCCTGCTCATCCCATCCATTTAATAACTGGAGTGCCTGAGCCAACAAGAAAAGGACAAAAATCTCAAGATTCTGTCAGCTCCAAGATTTTAGCTTCATGTAGGCACCAGGCAGCAAGGCATTTCAGCGGGGAAGAGCAACAGCCACCCACGGCAAGGCCAGCAGAGCCCATCACTGTCCCCTCCCCTGGCACTGAGTCAGGAGCTGCCTCTGAAAAAAGGCTGCTGCTGACAGGGGGGATATCAGMARCACGGGATTGATGAGCCTTGTCATYCCCATCCATTACAGCTTTGATCAGGAAACAAAATCTGCATTYTCCAAGCCCACAGACATACAGGGTGAAGACACAGATGAAGGCTGGCAAGAAATCGCACACTCTTGCATTACCAATTTTTATTTTGCACTTGTATTTTTATGAACACTGCTAGGAAAATAAGTCCTGACTTTTTCATTCATCCACACTTCTACTTGCTGGAAATATTTTAAGTCAGCAGAGCGTAGATTATGGGGAAAAATGAGACAGTTTAAATGCTCCRTATTATGGAGAACAATAAAAAAATGTTTAAAGTTTGCTGGTTTTRTAAAACACAATGGACCATGTCTGCTCCTGAGAACAGTTTAAGCACACTGCACCCTATAAGATGTTTTACTTAATCATCCACATTAAAGGTCCTATTGGTACAATCAGAATTGCAGTAACATTTTGCATTAATGCTCAATTTTACCTTCAGTTTGGGAAAGACACCAGAGTCTCTTAGAAGTAGCAACCCACCTCTAARGATGGGTCACTCACTTTCAGCAATGAGTAATCTCTGCATTGTCACTATGGCAGAGTTGCCTCCACATCATTTCCCGCTAGGATGGGATTTTCCCAGCAAGAAAGCCAGCAGGATACCTGAACTTGAAATCAAAACCAAATCATGCATATACCTACTCTGCCACATGGATTCCTTTTCCAGTAAAATTTGCCTCGTTTTTTTTCACCATCCAGGTTTGAGATTCTTAGGAGCTAACATTAACTTCCAAAACATATCAGTTCTTGATAGAAGGCTTCTGTAGGTGAACTCTTTGTTCACTGAATAAACAAGGGATAAAACCATCCTCTGGGCTTTYACCAGCAATTTCTGCAAAGGAAACCAATTTTCTTCCTTTTAACCAGTGAATAACAGGGGCAATGAGCTCCATACCCACTGAAACTTCAGCTCATTACGTTTGCAAGTATTATCAACCTCAACACACGTCTGAGGGCAGAGGACAGCCCTGCATCTCTTCAAGGCCCTCTCACCAAACCTYTTCCTGAAACATTTCAGAGTGCTGTGGCTGGCTCTGGAAGCCATGAGCTCAGAAGGAAATTCTGGAAAACTCACGATGCTCTATAACTAGTTTGACATTGGTAGAAGAGCCTTAGAAAGAAGTCAAAGCAAAAGTGTTTAAGTGGTTAAACAGCAGTTCACCATACTTGAAAAGAGACAGGATTGAGAGTGAGTGTTCCTCAGTGTTCAGAGCCAGCGAACAGAGTCACATCCCAAAACTCTGGCAAAATCCCATTTCTGTTCAGATCTGATGTCACACCTGCACAGAGCAGAGAGCCAGGGTAGGCCCAATGTTTTCTCTTGGCTTAGGAAGGGGCATAAAAGAGACCAGACCTGAGAGAAAGACATTGATRTCCTGAGATCTTATCCTTCCTAAAGGAGTCAAACAACAGTGCAGACCTGGCAGGGCATCACTGTCAAATTATGCAAAAACAAACGGGGGGGTGAAAAAACTTCCAGGTTAATAACAGCTTTTGGAGGAGGGAAAGAAGAGCTAAATAAGCTCCTATAAAAATGCAGACACTGTCTTGGTATCAGGGTAAAAAAACCCAGAGGACTGCAAAGGAGCTGAGGCAGTGAAAGCTTTTCAATCAGTGAGGGACACAGTTTATTAGCCTGGCAATAAACCTTATTTGTTGATAAGGTTTAAAATCAAAAAGACCAATAGTACACAYTGCATTCTGCTGCTGCTTAGCTTAACACTGCAGCTCACTGAATTACCCCAATCTTTACTTGCTGTATATCCAAACATCTTTTACCAGCAATTACGAAGCTTGAGYGAGCATTGGAAGCCAAATTTAAAAGTTACAAAATCTGAACTGCCCAACCAAGCAATTATTTATAGTGAGATCATGGGGAGAAACTACAGATTTTTCACTTTTTCCTTTAGACTAATGCTTTTATTTTATGCGCTGGGGTCATGTTCACACCATCTTTAACCCCAAAGAGTTTTGTGCAAGACTAATTAGCATCAGTTTTATGTTGAAAAGACTACGTTGGGTCTGTAAGAACACCACCTAAGGGGCTGGGAAGGACCCTGMTTTTAACTTCTCCTTTTTCAGGGATTTTGAGGCAGATATGCTGTCTGCCTGATTGTGAGAGGAAAATTATTCCTCCAGAGACAACAGAGAACTCTGCTGTTGTTCTGGGTCCAGGACAGAGCCCAGAGCCCACAAGAACAGACACTCATTACATTATTTTCCTATTGTAACATGGAAGAACATCATTCTCAGTTTTCATCCTTACACACAACTCCTCTAACATGACTCAAGAGCAGAGCCTTGTAGGGAGGAGACCTTGTAGAACAAAGACTTTGCAGAACAACAGCACAACAGATTGCAGGAGAGACAAACAAAAATTGGACAAGGCTGYTTTATGGATGCAATTAAAGAGTTTCTGGCAAGGGTGATTTCTACCAATGTTATTCCTATAGTTCATTAGTGCAAAAAATAAGCAAAAATCCAAGTTCTTGGAGGTCCAGGAGATKTTTTATTCTTTAACCTATTTAATTTTATTTCTTCTTTTTTTTTTTTTATCACTAAAGGAGGGTAAAGAGAGTGTTTCAGCCCTGAGCTATAAGGCTGACTTGCAGCTGGTGGCCCAGTAATTGGTATTTATGGCTCAGAACGCATCACTAACACGCAGGTTGGAGACTGATATTTTCATCACTCCTTCCTTTGCTCTCAGCTTTGCAGTTATTTCATGCACTCTGGGTTTGCCAATTACCTTCCCGAGGTGGGACGGGGTGATTTGTTTTTAATGCACGTACAGCCAGTTKGAATAGCCTGGTTTGTTTCTTACATTTGCAATTTCATGGGGACACACTCAGGGACAAACACACAGSAAAGATGGCAGATAGCCTTGGTAAGCACCTCAAAGAGTTCTTGGAGCTTCATTTCACTCCAGCCTGTTACATATCTGTACCCAAATTGGCTTTCAAACCCCCAGCTAGAGCAGCTCCCTTTGGTCTGTGGYCTTGGTGCTTTGGTGCAGGGCTCATTCTGTGAGTTTTTCCTTCCTGGGGACTGGGAATGATGCTGAGGGCTGGTGTGATACATCTCAGGGCTAAAACGTGGAAGCTGTARGCTGGATAGAGAGAGATATTACTGCAAGGGTTGGCAGGATGGGTGTGCAAAGCCAAAGCAGAAAAAGATGCCTTGACAGAATCCTATGAACAGAGGATGAGATCCCAGAATGAACCAGGAGGTGTGAGGGCAGCTTTCATGAGACATTCTGCTGGTTSTGTAGTCTGCAGCTCTAGATTTAGGATTTGTGAGGAAGTCAAACAGCRTCTCATCTATAATTCAATCCCCTTTCACTCTGTTCTGGGTCCCTAGAGTCCCAGTTTCCCCCCAAAGATATAACATGTCCTGCCTGAGGCCATGGGTACCAACAAATTGAAAGTGTCACCATTTTGTCATATTTGTCACTTTTGGAAGCAGCATGCACTGAATAGGAAAAGGAAATGAAAAGATCAAGAGCACAAGCAGCCTGAGCCCATAGCACACAGAGAGGGTGTCTGGGATGATACACAACCTGGGTGAAATATCAATTCCTGAAGTCATYGAAACTAGTCAGAGTCAGATAGCACAGATAAACTCTTAAATACACAGCAGAGTTTTAAAAGCAGACCCTGCACAGATTTAATTAGCGTCCTAGAAACAGAGAAGAGGTACTGGAAAGCCAGATAAATCTGCATTCCTAGGATTTCTGAGTGTGAAAGATGGAAAAGGGAAAGCTTTCATATAGGAAAGATAGGAAATAAARTATTTCAGTGAATGCACAGAAACTTTCCTGTAAATGAGCTGCTGGAAYAACCCAGGCAGAATAAGCTTCAGTTTCAACTGAAGCATGAAAGTCAATAATCTCTGTAACCTTTCTAAACTCTTTGCCCTTCTATCACACATGCAGAGGCTGAGGGGAGTTAATCTATTCAAGGTGTGTGTGTGTCTATACTCATTATATACAGCAGAGTACTCCTTCACAGAGAACTAGTTACTCAGCAGTCTGTCTCATGCTCAGAACTAGACATATTTAAGGAAAGTGCCATTGTCATTTATGTTATTGAGCATTTTACTAAACCCAGGAAGGACCCATCTGTCCTTTCTAATAAAATGAAAAGTTGTAAGGATTGAAAGGTGGCACAAATTACTTTTTAACTATCAATTATTTGTCTAAAAAATTAATTTCTTGCATGTATGTTGCAATTCATAAACAATTTTGTAGATATATGAATTGTATACTAAGAATGAAATATGGGAGATTTCTTCTAAATATGCCAAACTGACCCATGCTGCCCTTCTCCTTTAAGTTTCTTTKTAAGGGGAAAAAGTGCCTGAGCAGAGCAGATCATCTTTTTCTCAGAGGGCAGGGTCAGGTGCTGAGTCCTGTAATTACTTTGGKTTAGTTATTTTATCCCTGATGAAGGTTTCTCCTGCAGTCCATRGAGGGTCCTTTCCATCTGGGCCACAATTAGTAGATACTCCAGAGTAAGACTTGCASTTTCAGGACCACATTAATTTTCATAGTTGACAGTAATGAGACTGTCAGAATAATTCTTACCTCCGTAGAAATAATCTCTCTCAATCAGTGCTACACAAAAAGTACATCTGTCACTCACTGAACTTCTCCAAGATCGTTAGTGATAGGATGAAATAGAAAAAGCCACTGAGGGCAGGCACTCTTGCCCCTAACAAGGGATTAATACATAAATAATTTCCAGGCCATTATTCCAAAAGAGAAAACCAAAAAGTTATAGCCAGAGAAAATATCAGAACAGACTCCAAATCTGTCATCTCTCAGGATGAAACTTGGTTTCCATCAAAGAGCAAGGATGTTTCCATCCTCTTTAGAGCAGTGTGAAGAGAAATTCCTTCAGCTGTGGGAAATCCTCAGACATTGTGACAATGGGCTCTACGCAAGACTGGCAAGGGCATCTTGAGATTACTAAATTTATTGCAAGCTATTAATCTTAAATGAAGATTTATGCTAAGCAGTAGGAAAAGATCACTGTTGCAGTACAGCACATGCACCCACAAACAAGCTGCATCAGCAATAAAAGGGAGAAATCCCTCTCTAA
>NW_026623696.1:416870-434963 GCF_030028575.1 Malurus melanocephalus
AAATACTGCTTGGAAAATAAAGGATTTTGAGAGAAAAAAAAAAAAAAAAAAAAAAAAAAAAAAAAAAAAAAAAAAAAAAACCCAGTAGGGCTACTGTTTTCCACACCCCAGCAGGAATCCATGTGTTCCACTGACAACTATGAAAAAAAAACCATAAATGTTCAGTGCAGAGAATGCTGTGTGTGACACACTGACCAAGACAAATATTGACAAAACTGCTTCATTACACATCTCTGCCATGCAAYACAGCCAGAAGAGGCAGGGGAGAAGCACACTTCTGGAATCCAAAACCAACCAGAAACAGCAAATTGCCTTTTCTTACATGCAAAACCAGAGCCTGCAAGCCCCACTGCTKTATCTGCTGACCTGATCTATGTACTTGTTCCAAAGCTCGCCTCTGATATTTTTGCACAAAGCTTTTTTTGAGATTTAGAACTTGATTCAAAGATAGCTGAATTTGGAACGAGTCCTTAGCACCAACCATGAGATGGACTGCAAAGAGAAAAAAGGCATTTCTGTGCACTGCAGACCCAGGCAGGCCTCCCACGCTGCAGGATGGACACAGCACACGCAGAGGAAAGACCTTTTGTGTAAGGTTCATCCCCAATTCTTTGCCCTGTAACACCAGTAGAATTACCTGTGTGACACAGCAGACAGTCAGAGCCCTCAAAGTGACAAATAAACTTATAACTGATAACTCTGTCAACAGCCTAAATTGCTAAATTGTCAACGGTGGCTAAATTGCTACTTTTTTTTTCTGCTTACTGGTAAATTGCACCTCAGGCTGCTCTTGCTGAGGTTTTGTCCAATTCAGTTTYCTCCAGTAAGATGATAAAGCAAGGAGAAACTGAAAATAATGAGAAACACTTCCCCCAGTTTCCCATCTGACAAATTCCGCTCTGTTTTACCAAGTCCATTATAAATGATGACATATTAATTGCACCATGTGCAGGACAACACAAAACAATTAACACCTCTGTGCTTCAGGGCTGCTCTGTGCAGTTTCCAAGGGGAGGTATGACATGAAATCTCATGACTTGCATGAAACCAACTGTAGTCATCACTGAATTTATATTTTTCCATGCCTGCCTAACACCCAGTTCAGTGCCTGCTGGGCTTCCTCTGACAGGCAGGAAATCTGGCAGCCTGAAATGGGAGACCCAATTTCCACAGACGTGGTGTAAGAACAAATTGCCCAACTTTTGGGAGAAGTGGGGATTTGAAGGAAACTCAAGGATGTTCAGTACCCCACCAAAACAAAGGGGAAAGAAGAAAGAGTTCCAGTTCTGGTTCCTGACATTGGACAACTCATTTCATCTCCTCCAAACCATGCATTACTGGAATGCAAATAAAAATACACTGGCAATCTTAGGATGAAAGCTGTATTTGTGAATTAAAGCATAAAAAACACAGGAAGGGCTGAGATGTAGTCACATTTCAAGCTCTCAGCATTAATAAAATGAAATTGTTAGTAAAGACAATAAACATGGGCTTAAATCACAGCTTTTATCTGCAAATTACCATTGCATTCAGTAGAATCCCCCACTGGAATTTCTTCCAAACTGCAGAAATGACCCTGGCTCCCATAATTAATCCTAACATTGTTAATGTTTGGGTTTAGGCATTGCAGCTCTTCCCCCAGGTCTATTTACAGCCTATTGCTCTTTGCCACCTCCTACTCCTCCCTAACAGGCGCCAGGAGTGAAGGGTTCAGCCACGTGCAAAGATGACATCAGTTTACAGAGGGGTTCATTTCATCCCTTGCCCTGTGGTCACCATGCTCTGATCACAAACAGCAGCTGGGTAGTGACAGCCAAACTCAGTGCCCAACTATAAGTAAATACCTTTCCAGCCACCCTGCATCATCTGCTGCCCGTGTTTATTCTCAGCTGCTGAGGTGGGAAGGATAAAGGCAGATGTGTGCCTTAGTCTGGGGGTTTGCTCAGTGTGCCTTAGGCACTGCCAAGGCACTAATCCCAGTGAAAATGAAAGGAAACTATTTAAGTTTGACAGAGGGTTTAGCAAACATGGGCATCATATCCAGCCTCACCAGGCAGCTCTCAGCCAGCCAGCCAACTGCAGGTGACTCGGAATGTTTAAACCAGCACCTTCAGTGCCATCCTAACACACAGTGACAAGGCAGCAGTCCAGGATGACTGGGAGGTGCTGAACTTCCTCAGGAGGGACAGACACGCAGCCAAGCTGCACATGCCTAAATCAGCAAGCATTGCATCATTGCTTGTGTAGGTGTATCCTTTACTTAGCATCCTGAAGCTGTAGGAAACAAGTTACCTTGGCACTGGGATTCTGATTGGCAAGGCTGGTGAAATTTTAAGAAGGGACTAAACTCTTGGGGAATTTCTCTCACAAGATGTATTTCAGCTCTGGAAGATGCAGTGTTAGAAGCGAGACCCAGAATTGTATGGTTTTGTCTCTGTTTTTGATGCTCTGCTTTCCTCTGAGTTAATTGGCAAATTTCATTTATTTGCATATCTCAACAAAGTGTTTATAATTCTCTGCACAAAAATTGATTTAGAAAGGAAAGCCTGAGAGTCTTTTAAGCTGAGCAGTTGGCAGATGCACAGGACCATATATAATGTATGCCTGTACCATAAAGACATATATCAGTAGTGGGTGGACTGTATATCTCCYTGTGCACTTATTTCTATTTTATGGTATTTTAAAATAAGAAATACCCTTTTAAGAAGCTGATCGCCTCAGGCTAGCAGAAATTTACAAGGCTCACTTGAAATGTTTTTGCACAACAGCAGAAAAAAAAAAAAAGTCATGCATTTGAAAGTGAAAATTTCAATCATCCCAATCCTGGTGACCTCTTCTGGGTATTAAGATGCTATTGGCAGACAGCTCTCTTCAAAAGATAAATTGTGGCTTTCCACAGCAGCAGACTGGCATTTGTTTTCATGTCAGGACGTATTGATTTCATACAGATTTTAGAGAAAATAACAGCTGGCCACATATATCAGTGATGCCAGAACACCCAGGTACAAGYGCCCTGAAGGGGAGGGAAGCAAGTAGGTCAGTCTCAGAATCACACACTGCTCTGGGTTGCAAAAAACCATAAATCACCTGGTTCTAACTTTCCTGGCATGGGACACCTTCCACTGTCCCAGGCTGCTCCAAGCCCCATCCACCCTGGCCTGGRACATTTCCAGGGATGGGGCATCCCCAGCTTCTCTGTGCCACTGAAAAGGCAACCAAGCTCACAGGGAAGAGTCAAAGTCACTTAGCCCCATGTTCCAGCTCTGATAAAGTACAGGAGGAGCTCCCTCCTCCCTCAGAGCTCACCTTTGGTGCCAAGCAGAGCACACCTTTGGTGCCAAGCAGGAGCTGCTGTGGCAGAAGGACGAGCAGAGCCTCGCTGGTGGACAAAGAGAGATGTTCCTGAGAGAGCAGCTGGTTCCAGCTCCCCTTCTCCACTCCTGCCTTTAGCTACAGCTTGGGTTTGTGCTATTAAAACAGATGGGTTTTCTGAGCACGACTGCTTCTTTTAGGGATAACAAAGCCATTARGAGCATCCAGGAAGGAGGCACAGCTTGCCACCACCGAGGGGCCTGCTCCAGGATGAAACAGACTTCTTGCAGAAACKGCTCCAAAACTACTTGTGATGTCTGCCCACTTCTGCCATCATCTCSTTCCCAATTTTACTAACAAATAAAATGACTGGGCAAACATTGAAATTAGTTTGCCAGCTGGTTTGAGTATCTATTTCTGAAAACATCTTAATCTTCTGGAAAAGCTCATAATTTTTAATGCAGTTGCCGACAGAGTCTTTTAGAAACTGGTACAAACACAGGCTTAAGGGTTTTTTAATACTATTCTTCTCTTTCATTTCAGATCAGAGGGCTGGAATTACTGAGGTTYTTAAGCATGACATGTATTTATTTTTATAGAATGAAACTAAAATAGGACAAAAAGGCTTAAATATTTATTAATGCCTTTCTTTACAGATTGCAAATGGTTTTRTCATGATTGCACACCCAGGACTTCACTGTGTTCCAGATGAAGTCATTAGCTGGGAACCCCATGTCAGATTTTGGAGACATTTTCACAGGAAAAAGGTTTTCTTGTTCAAGTTTGCATATCTTRGAGCAGAAAGTAAACATTTGTGGTGTACCTTAGTAAGAGCACTTACTGATAACAGCATTCTTATCACATCCTCATTCATGCTGATTTACCAAAGGTCTCTGATTCCACAGCTTCACTACTGCTGAAATAATTTTAAGAAAGACCAGTTCGAATATTTTTTTTGTCACTTGTCTGTAGGAGTGTTTTATTACACTCAGGTAGGAGTAGCCCAAGGGAGAGGAGCCTCCCAGGGGTTTGCCATCAACCTGAAGCACACACTCCACAGGTTTTAAAACATTTACAAAGCTACAAACACTCCCAAGGACTTTCTCCAGGGCAAAAAGAGCGAGGGCTTCACTTTCCAGCCACTCAGTATAGAATGCACCACCTTCACAATCTGCCAGCTCCTGGAGTTAACCTGGTACCAGTTCCATTCACTCAAATGAATAAACTCCTAATGTCTGGCTCAAGATGGTTGTTCAGTCTCTCATTTCCTGTATTTATGCAATTTTCAGGCAAGACCCCACCAAGCCTATGTGGCAGCGTTAGATGGGCATTCTTGGGACTGATTTAATATCAGTAATCTCAAAATAAACACACRGCTGGCCTTCCAGCTCCTCCTGATTCCTGCAGGACACAACTGGYGTGAGGAGAGCAATTGCTGTGACCCACGCTTCCCTTACCACCCTTATCTCAGGCACTTGAAACATRTCTCCCAGTGACAGAGGAAAAAGCAGAGCTGGCTCAAAATGTGGCTGTTTTTAGAGCAGAAGGAAAAATCAGCAATAGCAAGAAGAAATGCCAATTTTTCTGTCATTCATTAAAAACAAAAGGTCCCAAAAGCCTTTAATGCAAGAATCAGATTGTTTGRAGCAAAATCAGAAAACAGACATCAGAAGCAGCCTGGGAAAGAAAATACGATTTAAAAAAAAATAAATAAATAAAAGAGCTCTTCTCAGTTAGCATGGACTCAATATTCAACTTTGCACAAACCACACAGTCCAGGGCTCCTGGTACCCCCGAGGAAGTTCCCCAGCTCCATGCCAAGCCTCAGTGACTGCAAACGGCCCCCAAAGCAGAGTATTTATTTCATCTTATTTTCATGGAAGCTAAACCCAAGGCAAGTCCCACTGCAATAAAGCAGAGTCAGGGAGATGAGTGAGGGCAGCCCTGAGGCTCCATCCCCTCCCTCCTGGGCAGCCTGGAAGGGAGAGCAGGGTTCTKTTCCACAGCTGAGTGCTCTGGTGGTGCTGCAGCACAGAAATGGCCATGGAGAGGAACCGATTCAGGAGGAGAATTAATAAAATTTGGCTTTGAGCCAAGATGTTCATTGCTCAAATGRCAAAAATTTCTCCAGCTTCCGAAATAGCTCAGGGCTGCTGATCTGCAGATTGTAGCACAAGCTTTATGCTGCATGTGGCSATTGAAAAAGGTGAGGAACCCCTTGGTTACTGACAGTGGAGCTTTGTCCATCCTGGTGGGGCCAGGTGAGACTGGTGCTTCACASAGGAGGGAGGGTGATGCTGGGGAAGGAGCTGGGATTCTGAATTGCTGTTAGTAAKGCTGAGATTGCCCCCAGGAGCCTGGCTGTTTGTCAGGGCTGCACTGTGCCCAGCAGCGTAAAAACACCAAATAAAATCACATTCTCTGAAGACTCCTTTCCATGCTTTTAAATAAAGACACTAAAGCCATACATCAAKTTCTTTAAATCTCATTTATAAATCAAAATAATTATTTTAGCAAGTGATGACAGGTAATAGGTGGCACAGGCTCTTGTCTTTTCCAGCACAAGACAAACCACTTTCCCTGGATCACAGACTGATTTCTCTCACTCACTATCCCCTCTCTCTAAAGATGCATTGCTCCTCTTCCTCCCTCCTGCATCCAGCACTGAGAGCACCAGCTGAGTACTGGACCAAAGAATTCATGAAGACAAGGATTATGCTATCTATAAGCAGTGAAGAGTCTCCTCACCATCTATACACCAGTAAAAAWAAAAAAAAAAAAAAAAWAAAAKAAATCTCATTTGCTGCAGCTCACAGCTTCGGCCTTTGCAGATATGGCCTAAATATCTGCTTGCACACGCTTCACAGCAAGGCATCCCACCAGCCAAATACATAATCCTTCCATTTAAAACCACCCACAAAGGAGGCAAGCATTGAATCATTTCGGGGGCTGGCACAGGAGATCTGCATCTTGCCGSTTTCATTACCTTGAATAATAGCACAACAGATCTGTAAGTCACATTTAAATCGATTTAAAATTAATCCAAACCCTAGGTGTAAACATAACAAAATGTTGGATGAGAGACTGTGTTTTAACCCATTTTTAGATCTCCTGTGTTTCTRGAATAGCAGGGGCTGAAAGGACAGGTGTTGGATGAAGGGAGGCTTCAGCATCTGAGCCACTCTGAACAAGAGAGATGGTCCAGCCTTGAGAAAGGAGCCAAAATCCTCCCTCCAAATACCAAGGTATGGAGGACAGACCTTCCTTGGAATTTTTAGTTTTGGATGAGGTTTCTTTGTAAAACTGAAGAATTTTTGCAACAGTCATGGTAATTTTTATGTATATTCCTTCTCCACACACATAATCCTATATATAAGTTCCTGTACTACTTTATGCCTCATTTCCTTTATTTCACAAGAAGAAAGGTGCGTTGCAATAAAGTTTTCCTTTCCTCTTTTCCAAAGAAGTGGTTTTAAGGAAGCATRAGCTCATTTATTTCTCTTAATGGTGGCCACTCATTTCCTCAAGACAAGGCCATCCACAGAAATTGCATATTATTCTACAAAGACTGTAAATACATTTCAGTAGAGAAGAAAGGTACTCTTCCTTGAAAACAATAATCATATTCCAACAATAAAATATCTGCCTAAGCAAGAGCCAACTGACTTGGAGCATCAGTGGTTGTAAAATCCAAAACAAAAGCACCAAAGAGCCGGGATAAAATGCCAGACTGCCCCAGGATCTGAAGGTTATTGCTTCATCTCTGCATTAAGAAATGCTTGTTACAGCCTTGGGGAAGTCATCCAGACTGGTAGCACCTCGGCGGGAACACAGCAAATAAGGCAAGCTACAATATATCCTTCATCTGGAGGACTTAAAACACTGACAAGTATTTGGATGTGAGAGCTGAAATATTTTTAGTATTTCCTTTGTGGCAGAAAAACGGATGAAAYGGAGTTGGAGGGAATTCCCATAAAGTATCTCCTATTGCTTTGTGGCTGAGAACTGTCAAAAGTTCTTGAATTCAGATGGGTGGATAAAACTGTTAATCTTAGAACATTAATGGCCACAGTTCCTCCTGAAGAGGGCCACAAACACGCTTTTGGGAAGTAAAAGCAATTACAAAATTTTTACAGGTAATGATATTAGCCACCTAAATAAGCCAAAAGATTACTTGCTTAGATAAATAACAAAATAATCYTTGAACTAAATCAGATTKAAACCMTCCCTCACACAAAAATGMCACCAAAARGGTACATTTAAGAGAAGAATTAGAAGAATTTCCCTCGGATACCCATCCTGTCCCTGTGCCAGCCTCGAGCCTGTGGCTCTGCACACCAGGAGGGACAGAAGGCAGGGTGAGATGGGTCACTGGAAATTGGCCTGGCAGCTTGGGTTCCTCCTCATCCTGCACCCACTGCAGCACAGAGCCTGCAGCAGCTTCCCAGAGCATCCCACCACTGGGAGAAGGGGGAAGCTTAGGAGACCTTTGTAGATTTTGGAGCTGGCAGTGCAGGGACAGGCACATCTCTGCTCACGAGGGTGGTTCCATCTGTGGGACACTCTGTGCTCGTGTCACAACGAGAATTGCTTGCCCTTGACTGAGCTGCATCACCAACAGAGCTCCAAACCTGGCACATGGTGGATCTCAGCTTCACCCTTTGGATGGCTCTGCAGCCCCTCACTCACTTGAGAAAGAAACTAAACCAAGCAGGAGTTTAGTATCAGCACAGAAAATAGATGGCTGTCCAGAAACCACCACTAAGGCTGATTTTATTATGTGGATAAAGCAGAGATCCCTGGCAGTAAAATGTTAAAATATTCTGGAAAATAGAAAGGCATCGGTTTGGGTGGGAGTTTGTTCTACTGAATTAGGTGCTGGTCTGGGACTGAGGAGACTCTGAACCTCCTCCCAGCTGCTCCTGGAGTCCTGGACAGCCTTCACTGGTAAGGGCACAACCCCTCAGCTTTGCTCCCCTGCCTCCATCTGCTCCTCCAKWTCAACTGTGGGAGCACACAGGAAGRGAGCCATTTCTMTGCTTCATTAGGTGTTTATTCAGAGCTTAAATGAAACTTGTTGCCCTCAAAATAACAATAACTTATGACATACTCTGAACAGAGCCAGCCTAAGCAATATTGGATTAAAAATTCCCAAAATGTTTTATCCAGATTTCTTACCCGATTCTCCCCAAGACRCTTCTCATATCAATTGAATTACTCGTAATTTACACCAAGGAAAACATATTGAAATGCTGCTACAAATAATTCTCATCAAAGTGGGGAGGACAGCTTGCTTTCAGCAAAATCAGGTTAAGACATGGGCAGAGCTGTCCAGAAAGCCTTTCACTTCAATACAAACCGAGCACAGTGGGCTCTGAGCCAACACTACATTTTTCARATTAGGTGCTCAGTCTCCTTCCTTCCCCCTCTCACTACAAAGATTTTATTTCARATCAAATGTGTTTACAATACACTTACCACTGCAGCAAATTTTTTTTTCAGACATGAAAATAATAGATGAAAAGATCTCATACACCTTTTCTGGTAGAGTTTTAAAGTGTCTGGAAGAAATAGAAGCAGATGACCYCTTTACATTACCAGGTCACTGCCTAAATACCTGCTAGACCTGCAGCACAAGCTGTTTGTGGACACAGCCACACATTGATCTTAAAAGTAAAAATAATTAAAAATTGAGGCCACTCTCCTAAAAACCATCACTGGGTCCTGATAAGATAAATGAACACTGGGAGCATTTCTTGAGCTCCAGCTATGGAAACAATTCCTACACACAGGAGATGAATTACCCCACTTAACCCAGCGAATRTTTTCTTAGCACAGAAAACAAGAAAAACTACATGCATAAGAAGTAAAATAGCTGTCAGAGACTGATTAAAAGCAATCTCTGATCTCTCAGAGGAGYTAATAAAGTATGGTGTTACTTGGCTTCTGTCATTTCATTTTTAAGTTCTTACAACAAACAAACACTATTGCTTATTCCCATCCCTTCCATCATCCCTTCCCTCTTTAATGCAAATCTCACCCTGTCCTTTGTGTCCAAGGAAAAGCCCAGCAGCAGAATTCAGCCCTGAGCTCCTGCATCCACGAGCATCAGCTCCCCGCTGCTGTCACACCCAGTTTCTCTTATTTGGAGGGAGATAATAAGTGCTGGAGCATCTAATACAGCTTTAGGTAAACTSTTCTAACATTTGACTTACTAACAATCTGTACATTATCTCTAGTTTAGCTTTAACTGTTACCTTTAACTAACCAGTCTGGTTAGATCTGCTGCTATTCTGAGTCCTCTCCTACACAGAGGTTACTAAACTGTCTCCACCCTTGATTTGCTTGGGRACAGTTTCTTAAATCACGGCTGAAGACTCTTCAGTCTGTGTCACCTGTACAKGAAATTTCTCAGTGATTTCCAGATTCTCAGGATCCTGTGGAAACACAGACACCAGTACCAGAAGCAACAGCCTCACAGCACCGTGCAGAGATGACTTTGCTCAACATTCCCAAGATTACAAATCCACAACTTCACCCCAGAAGAATAATCTTCCTCAATATCTAATTGCAGCTTTAGGAGATTTTTTATATTTCCCTCCCAGTGTCATTATTTTCAAAGGCAGTCTGCCATTTAGCAAACATGACCTGCCTGGCTTCCCCAAATGTGGCTTTTCTTTCAGCATCTCTCACAGATGCTATTTAGATGTCCACACTGTGCTAAGAAGGAAAAACCCCAGTCTGTGTCTAGTCTTTCACTTTATCTCATCCTTCTGGAATTCTCCTAAGATGGTTTTGCTGGCAGCACTCCCCTTATTTCATTCCTCAGCTCTCCACATTTCAACTGAGGGTTTCTTTACACACAGAACYCAACCCCATATCTGAGCAGGACTGGAGTCTCAGGAGGACAAAGCAGGGCAGCACTGAGTAACTGGCCATGGTATTTTATTCCAGGGTAACACTTGCATCCATTTACAATGTGCAGCAAGAAAAGCCACAAACTCCTTTAYTCTTTTGTGTCTCTGGAAGACTAAGAAGTTCTGCTTGTTTTTTCACCCAGGAGAATAATAAATCATCAGGAGATGATGCACTCCTTTGACACATCCCTTGGTTCCCATGCAGATTGGTATCGGCAGGAACAGCAGGCTTCCCCAGAACATATGTGCAAATATTCAAGAATAGCAAACACCAAGGATAAACATAGTTGGACCAAATAGCTTTGCAGAAGAGAAGGGAGAATGTTTGTAAATGCTGCTTTGCAGTATTACCTGCACTAAGKGGCCCTCTGTATTCAATAACCCGGCCTTTCACTCCAAGAAACCTTTCTGATGAAGGGCATGCACCTCCAGCTTCCCTGTAGGGCTTTAAAATGGGGTTCTAAATGAGCATCTCCAAGACAAAACCAGATTATTATGTATTTATTGCCTATCTCATATGATTCTCCAAAGCAAGCAGCTTAAACGTGTAGCCTTGATGAGAACTGATATTTACTAATTATTGCCATTCATCAAATGAATCCACTGAGCCTTAATGCTGTGTTAGCATTAAAATTTGACATTGAACTCTACAGTTTCTAAAATTTCATAATTGAACCTGATCAGACTAATATATATTAATGATGTGTCCCTAGGATGATCCACTGGAATCTGTGTCAGTTGAAGAATGTTAGTAATTTTGAAAGAGGACACTTCCATATTTTCTAAGAGTAAGCAAGAAATTTGAATATTAAGATTCTGGAAAAAAATGCCTACAACCTTACCTTCAATGCAAGAATAACAACATTTATCTGGAGAAGCAGTGGCTCAGAACAAATGCTGCCAAGTTGAATGATTAATGCACATTAATTGTGGTAAGGAGTTTTCAATTTCAAGTGTTGTCAAATGTAAAAATAGGAGATTTGATAAAAAAAAATTAAAAGCAAAATTCTCTTTTCAGTCAAGTGCCTTTTAAATCTCTTTTTTGCTGTTTGAAAAACAAAAGAATTTGCATCTAAGTGACATTTTTAGTAAAAAAAATGGTTTGCTGAGCTGCAGTTGATTTCTGAATTTCCAGATGCCAATTTTTCCCCCTCCAAAAAAAGAACAAAAAAGTCAAGGAAAGGGAAATGGGAAGGATAGAGTCTTGGAAGAAAGCAGCTTCCAGCCCGCTCTAGCATACTAATAACCAGACAAGGCAAGCCAGAAAGACTTCTCTTTGACAATATTGGTCTGAGCAACACCAACAACAGTTGCAAGGAATGAAAGCAACATCTGGTACAGGAAGTTTAAAACAGGGCTTCATTAACTTTTCACTTTCAGAAATACAAAATACTAATGCTGGTCAGGAAAAAAAAAAAATTATTTGGCATCTTCTCTTGTCTGTATGTAGATGTTCAGTGGGGGAAAGGACTTTTCAGTGCAGAAATTAAGATGTGCATACCAAACCCCAGCCATTCTCCTCACACAGATTCACCCAGAGCAGGAGTTTGAGTGCCCTGCCAGATGTTATACAGCTGTGGCCAGCACATGGCCCCGAGTGCTGCTGCCTACCTGGAGGAAATCTCTAAACTCACATGAGAAAACTGCCTCATGGATCCACAAAAGCACTGAAATTTTTATCTCAGCCCCTCCTTTCCTTTGATTTTATGTCAACAAAAGTATTTTTCTATTAAGTGCTGCACCAGAGAGTCACACAAAATGTCACAGAATAACCTAAATGCATCTTAGAGCTCYCTCAATTTGTCAGCCCCTGTTTTTTGTTCTAACTGCTGTTTCTCAACACCCTGCTGAGATTCAACTTGTTTTCTCAAGCAGGGAATTCCTCAATTTCACCTGGCCGACACTGTTTCTTCCCTTGAGACAAGCAAATGCTTCTTAGAAGAGGATAGAATAGAACAAGAAGTTTTTTKGGAAGATAACTAGTGACATTTCTCATCCCCCTCTGCAAACCAAGCACAAGGTCAGAGAAGACATTTCTGTTTGATTTAGGCATCGGTTTCTTTACTGGGAAGGTGTTGGGAGGTTGTTTGTTTTTGTTTTGTTTTTTTGTTTGTTTGTTTTTTAAGAGGTGATTGATGCCCAAACCAATTCTGGAATCTGAAGATAATTCCTACCATTATAACCAACTGATCCAAGCTCCCAATTTCACGGGAGTGGGGAACATTGGTGTAAATCYTGGCTAGTATCTCTCCTCAGAATACATAATAAGGAGATTTCAGAGGTTAACACACATTTTACTTCCACRGACCAAAGTTTGCTGGGGGCAGAGGCTGACTCTGCTGTCAGAGGAACACAGAGGTATTTCAAACCAAACACTTTGCCCATAATTTCCTTATTAAAGGGATTACTTCACTATTCAGGCTTTTACACCAATTTCCATCTAAGCTTTTCCTCTCCGTTCCTTCACAAGGCAGCGGATGAGAATCAAACTGCCCACAGAGAGAGCAACAAAGGCCCAGACAAAGAAAGAGTCACCACTGCAAATATCAATCTCCATGAAAGATATCAGGTGTCATCATCCMCAAGAACATCTCAACAGCCTTGACAGGACTGCGGGAAGACACTGTCCCCATTCTCAATTCTAAATTTAATCAAGACACAATGTACCATGCAAAGATTATACAGAGCAGAATCTGYCAAGATATCTGGTCTGAACTGCGAACAATTAAATGAAGAAAACTTGAATTTACTTTGATATCAGTAGCAAGTATTCCCTGTGTAAGGTACAAAAGCTGAAATTGCCCCAGATTTCAGATATTATGTTTCCATAGA
The DNA here is from genome assembly GCF_030028575.1 of Malurus melanocephalus. Classification (NCBI taxonomy): domain Eukaryota; kingdom Metazoa; phylum Chordata; class Aves; order Passeriformes; family Maluridae; genus Malurus; species Malurus melanocephalus. Next base: position 429,932 of record NW_026623696.1, read on the forward strand.
GACTCTTCATAGCTCTGCACAAACCACAATACTATTTCCTCAGCACAGCATGAGAAGCAAACTGTTGATCAACATAAAAAAATGGGGCCCTGTTAATTAGCATAAGTCAGGAGAGCTCCCACTGATGATTGGGCTATATGGTCCCCAGACCTACATTTTATATCTGGGGCTATATATATACAGAGCAGAATCAAACACAACACAATTCAAACACAGCACTATGTACAAACACACAATTCAAACACAGCACACAGTAACAGGAGTTTCCAACACTGAGTAACTCCTCCAAAATACTGCAGGAAGAAAGTGCACCAGAAAGATCAGAGAGGGGGTTCAAGGCTGGGAAAGTGAGGCAATATCTGTGTAGAAGGAGAAGAAGCAGCAGCTGCCAGGTCAAAATGAAAGGGGATRGTTTGAAGCAGAAGGATTAGGTGAATACAAATCTTATCTGCARTATGAACTGTGTCCGGCTTATCTAAATTTGTCTCTTACTACTCCATATTTCTCCATAATTATCCAGCTGTATATAAGGACTGCTGAAAACAGAGGAGCCTGAAACCAGGGATCTAAAACAGTTACTAATTTAGAGCAGGGAATGGTATATTTATTTAGTTGACTGCACCAAGAAATCTCCCAGAGTAAAAAAAAAAATGGGCACAGTGAAAARAAACCTAATCAAGCTGGGAGGTGAACCCTATTCACATTTGTAATAAGGAACATATTTGAGAAAACAATATTTTGTAATTTTTTTTCTGAGTTGTTTCCTTCCAATAACAGCCACCAAACAGTAAAGGAAACTAAGAGTGTGTTACCTTGAGCAARCAGCACTCCTCATGGAGCAGCAGCAGCTCTGGGAAGATAATGTCATCAATCAGAGAGAGGAAACAAATATGCTTTGTCCAAAGTGTCAGCACTGGACCTTGCTTGATTTTTCAAATKAATATTTTCAAATTAAATCTTCAAAGAATTCAAGCAGGATATTTATTGCAAGCATTACTCAAAGTCTTTTGTTTCTGGAAAACAGATTTAATTAAAATAGTGAGCATCAATAAACAGATCAAGTAARTATTTTTTATTAGAATGACAGAGCCAGAAACCAAAGAAAAATAAACCTAAAAGACTCAGAGAAAACCCTTTGAACTTCATTTTAATAATCAACTCTAACTTTCAGAACATTCTTGCCTTTTTTTTTTTAAGAAAGACGTGATAAATTTGGACCCATTTCCTACAGAAGAACACCATAAAGAACTGGACACACAGGACCCACCTGGGGACGATTTTCTCAGTCTGAGGAGGTCAGAGCCAATTCCCTTACCCTTCCCTGGGCTGGGTCATACCCACAGGGGAATGTCTTGAGGGGTTGTACCCATGTGGTTGTATTTTGGATACCTCTGGCTGTCCTCAGGACTGCATTCTGTGTATGTCAGGATTTTCATTTAAACTTCTCTCCTGTGCCTTAGCTAATATTTTGGTTAAAAKTCACAACTTTACCAGCCATAAATGGTATCAGGGGAAAGAAGAAAGGAAAAGATGAGTAAGGAGAAGAGCCAGTAACTCCTCTTTACACACCACAGCTCAGCTGGTGCTAGAGGTGCCTTAAACGTGGAAGATTAAACTGATAAAAAGATTCCCTTTWGTGGAATGCACATGAATAATTTGTGATATCCTTTAAGTCTTAGGCCCCTGAGTTAAGGCTAGACTTTGAAAGCTCTCCAAGCAAGAGGAATCAATACTCAATTTCACAAAGATTTCAGTCTCCCCGGGCTCTGCTCTTGCAAAGCCCCAGGGCACTGCTGCTGGTCCAAGCACATCAATATTCCCACATGCTCTAATGGGGGGATTTCAGGCCAGGGGCACAGCAATTCCCAGGCAGGCTGGCACAGGGGTGGCACAGCAGCCTGGACCACTCATCCCCACACCTTTGTACCCCCTGGGCACACCGGGTTACAGGAGTTGTCACTGGGAACATCTATGGAGCCAGCCTACCCACACCCCACAGGATAAACACAGGGCTTGCCATCACACAGGATAGAGAATTCACAAGGGTAGATAAAGGCAGATACTTATTTTCATGATCTTCCCTCAGGCAAGAGATCCTCAATGCAGAGCAGGCAGACACTGGAGTCTTGCTGATCTTCTGCCTCTGTGACTATTCAGAATAGGCAGCTCTCAAATATACATATATATATACACACACACACAGAGCCTCCCTAACAGAAAAGACTGCCAAGTCCAGAAGATATTCAACTGCTTTTCACCCTGGACACAATAAAGAAATTGAAGTGACATCGATTAATTTATACTCAGAGTACACAGGTTAGGACCTGAAGAGATTACAAAAATATCATCACAAAGTATACACTTTCCTTTGGATGAGTCTTATAGTCTTTTTTTAGTATGTGAATAAAAAGTATATTTCTTAATAAAAGATTTATTAGTCAAATTAAAGGTTTTTAATCACTGCACACGTCTGGATACCAAAGAGAAAAAAATATCATAAACACAGTCTGACCACACAAAGCACACAGAAAGGGTAATGGGTGGCAGGGTGATGCAGAGAAATTACCATARTTAAAATGGCTCTAAAATAAAAATCTTCATGTTCTAGTGTCACAGCCACCCCTCCTAAAAACAGTGTCAGAAGAGGTGCAGCTCTTAGAACAAGAATTTTTAATAGCTCMTGAGTCTGCAAATGTAACCTTATGGCTGTAGAAGAGTGTCTATATTTAAGAAACTATGACGAAASACACATTAATTTACTAATGGTGAGAGATCTATTAGGGTGACTTCAAAAACCTTCCAGTCCTTAGAAGAGATTTTAAAGCAAAGTAGATTGAGAATGAGTGGAGACCAGACAAACACAACCTGTATTAGTTAGAGGAGGTTTAGTGTGACTGACCCAGGACCCTTCATTGCCAGGAGAGGTGAAGGAGACCTGGACACAAGAACCTTTACCAAAGCAGGTTGCATTTGCAAGGATTAATTCCCAACCCAMCTTCACCATCACCTCCTAACCATGAGAATAGGTGTGCACAGACAACGTTTTCAAATGACACCGACTTTGTTGGCTTTAACAAGACAGGTTTTAGCAGAGGACTGGAGCACCATGTGGGCTGGGATGACATTGACTACTAAATTAACGGAAGTGGTATTTAAATTTAAAACAAAAATAGATCTGTTTTGGAATAAAAACCGAATTTTCATTATAAGCTACATGCTTGCAGTTGGAAATGTCTGAGGAGGAAACKATATGGATCCCATGACAACTGAATTACCATAACGAAGTCACCAAAAAAGGTCACCGTGCTCCCAGAGTGCTTCAGAGGAGAGCCAGCCCTGCAAGTGCAGCAGTGCCAGATACAAATCACCTGCAAGGTATTTATCCAAGAAGATATGTGTGCTTTGAACACAATTTAGGAAAGATGAACTCATTCTAGAAGTGGGCAGCAGGAAGACTCTTGGCATGATTTCAGTAATGGAAACACTGCTTTAAGAGAACTGAACAGACTGGGTTGATTTAGCCTGTCAAAATGAAGCTAAGAAGGATGCAAACCCTTTGCTTCAGGATTAAACAGTAAGGAGAGAAGAACTATTGGAGCTGAAAGAGAATGCTGTACGAAACCACTGCTGAGTGCACGTGGGAGTCAGAATGCAGGTTTCAGCTCTTGGAGGAGCAGAGCTCAGGAGTAAAGCTCCTAAAAGGACAATTGAGGAAAGAAAATCCAACCTGCCTGGCGAYAGCAGCCTGCTCACTTGGCAAACCAGCTCGTACCACTTGTCTGTGTCAGCACAGAAATCTCACAGGCCTCCCTCCCCAAAACCTCTTAAAAATAAAATATTTGGAAAGTGTGCTAAACTTTAAGAGGGCTACAGGACGATTACTGAATTCCCCAGACAGCAATCTGCATCTCAGTCCCACAGCCAGTGTGGGCAGTCTTAGAAAAGGCAATTTCCTTTTTTTTTTTTTTTTTTTNTTTTTTTTTTTTTTTTTCAGCTTGCCTGAGCATCCCATAAAAACAGGAATTACTACAGTGAAAGGGAGAAATTGATTATGCACATAGTACTTTCAAACGCAGGAGGAAAACAAACTAGAAAAAATAGAGCAGAATAAATTGTTTCTGCAATCTCAGCGAGTTAGATTAAAAAAAGGAAAAACCCAGGAGATAAGTGAGAAGGGCAAGGTGGTTTTGGGTTTGTTTTTTTCAAAATTTCCACTTGTCTTTTTACACCAAAAGACACACCCGATTTTATTTTTTCCACACAAACATGAATATCCTGGGAAAATATAGTTAAATCACCTAGACAAAAAAAAAAATTAAAAAGAAAAAACTGGAAAGACTGTTTAGATGAAAACCCAGTCAATAGAACTGCTCAGAAAAAATACTTATCTGCATCCTGTTTGAGATTGACAGGGGAGGTATTAATATTGTATATGCTTGTCTAGTGGATAAGATAATCGAGCACCATCAAAATGCAAAGCGGTTCCTGCAACTCCTCCAGCAGTTAAAAAAAAAAAAATCTCCTTTTCCATGCGAATTCCCTTTCTCCTGCAATGCCATCTAGAGGAAAGCAGGCAGAGGGAAGGGAGGGCAGAGGGAAGGGCTGGGAAGGCTGAGGGTGCAGGGGCAGGCAAAGCTTCCCCAGCCCTCGCTGATGAAGAGAATGAATCTGCCCAGAGCAGCAAAACAAACCCTGGCTCAGCACCACAAATCCGGGATCGGCACTGGGGATTCCCACCACACCTTTCTAAAGAAGGCACTCGGTACTACAGGTCTCTGTCTGCTGGAGAAATCCTATTTAATTTCATCCTTTCTCCTACCATCTGCAAACACACGAACGGAAAATCCTTTAACATCCCAGATTGGACTGGAAGAACAAATAAAAAAAACAAAAGCAACAAAAGAAAAAACAACAACAACAAAAACACCAAAAAAACAAACAACGAAAAAAAAAACCCAACCCCCCCCAAAACAAACAAAAACAAAAAGCCACCTCAAAAAAACAAAACAAAAACAAACAAAAAGGCAAAAAA
>NW_026623696.1:434990-463297 GCF_030028575.1 Malurus melanocephalus
AAAAAAAAACCAAAAAAACCCAAAAAAAAAAAACCCAACCAAATCAGGGACTAAAATTTACAGCAAGTCACAGCACCTCCGGGCAAACCAGCACAGAGCCTGAATTTGGTTAAGGGAAGTTCTGAGCTCAGTTTGCCCCCTCATCCACAGAGTGTCCTTGCCAGGACCTTGGTACTCCCTTCAACTCTGTAATTCTGCTCCCTAATAATTTCTTCCCAGAGGGGTTGTAAGTGCTTGTGAAAGGCTCAGACTGTGAGACACTCAGAATTCCAGCAGGCACTTGGGCATGCCCAGGGGCATATTTTTCACAAATCTGAGCTTTGTTTGGTACAGCAGCAGTGACTCTCAGCTCCACCAGGACTGACAACATCGAGCAGTGTCAAAACCTCAGCAACAGCTTTGCCCCATGCAGTACAAAGGATGCTTGGGAATGTATCATTTTTTTACCCTGCACAGGATTTAAACCATTCCTCTCAGATCACAGCTCTCAAATACTGCTAATGTAGATGTTTCTATCTGAGGGCTTAAGCTTTCTCCTCAGAGCTCCCCTGGCCTTTAAAAATTAATCACAGTCAAGCTGTAGGAGAAAAAAAACCAAAAAGAAAAAACCTTCAAAGCTTTCAGGGAATARAACAGTTCAGAGTATTTTGTTTTGACAATCACTGGCAGTAATTTTTTTCCTGAAAATTTAGAGGCTATTTTTGACCCAAAAAAATTAATTAATCTAATGGTAAATAAGACCTTGTAAAGAAATCTTGATTTTTTTATTAATAGGTCTGAGCAAAAGAAAAAAGACCTGTTATTCAAGTCTGGACACTGCCTGATTTTTTCACTGGTATAACAACTTTAAAGGACYTTTTAAGCAGCATGCAGCCTAAGTGAATTTGCTTTTATAGCAGAATTTCAAGAAAAGACAACTTCCTCTGGTCAAGGGAGGGGAAGAGAGTCAGAGCTCTGAATGCGCTGCTCAAACACAGATTCTTGTGACTGATAAATCTTAATTCTGTATGAAACCTATTGTCCAAAGCTGGGCTTGCAGACAGCTTAAAAGCAGGGAATTTTTTCCTTGTGTTCAAGGACAAGCATTATCCAGACATCAAGAACAGAGGGAATGAACAGCCCTGGTAYAGCACATCCAGAGGGCAGAAGGCTGCTGGGGCCTGGGGATGGCTATTTAAAAAAAAAAATAAAAAAATCATACTTTCTGCCAGTTAATATAGTTTACAAATGTTTTGGTGGAAAGCATCAGACACCTAAAAAAAAGCAGCCCTTCCTGGGCTCTGCCCCATGGCTGCACCCAGGCAAGGGTCCATCTCAGAGGTACTGGGGTGCCATTAAAACTGAAAACTGAAATATCATCTTTATAAAAAAAGCCCTCAGGCAGCCCTTGGGGAGTCTTGGTCTCTGCCAAAGGTGTGACAATCCAATGCCCAAGCTCYATGTAGGAAACACCAATTTGTATTTCAGAAGGCAATAATGGAAACTGATTCATCCCTCATTTTCAAGAGCAGTGGATCAGAACCTTTTAGTAACAGCCACCAAAAGAGCAGTTCCTTGTTTCTCCTCTGCCATGTGAAACTTCAAACAGTTCAATTTAACAGTGCTGAAGGGCTCTRCACCTGATGATTTTGAGCACTAACAAATGCTATTCCCAAATCTTTCCAACAACAATCTCCACAAACCTTTCCCTCTCTTAACACAGAATTTCAACCGTTCTTAAAGAAATAACCATCAAGAATTTGAAAAATACATGGAGTGAGAAAGACCAGTCAATGCCCTCTAATTTCTAAACCCATAGAGCAGTTACTGGGTCACTTCTATTTTTCCTCCAAGCACAAAACAGGAGCCTTTTGATGTCTCACCTTGAGCATTCAGCCTTTATTGACCAAATTGCAATCAGAGGATGAACACATGCAAACCCCATCAGCTTCCAGCGAGAGGAACCCTACTGTGGGYTGAGACAAACCCCACTGTGGGCTGGATGCAGCAGCAGGGATGATGGTGCAGTGCCTGTGCACTGACCCTGTCACCRAGCCCTGCCTAAGAGCACAAATTCCCTCCTCCTATTTCTTTGCTCATACAGGCACTTCTATTTCCTCTCGTTATCTCTCACCTTAGTGTATCACTAAGGTAGAAATAACCCCCAGGAATTCAAACAGGCTCCTARGCATCAGCAGCTTTGGTAACCCCTYACCATTTYGTAGGATGGTTGTCCCCCTGCTCTCAGCTTGACAACATTCGTGTCCCTTGCATCCCCACTAAAAATACACCCAAAGTCCTTTGACCCTCTGCCTCGAAGCCAGTTTGGATCAGTGGCATAGAAACAGGCATCAGGACATCTCTAAGTGCAGTATAAAGACAGATAAACCTTCTTTCATGAAGCAGCTCCTCTGCTGCACACACCAGACTGTGAGCTCTCCCAGCAAAGCCACTCCTCCATGGAAGAAATCATCTCAGCTGCTGCCCCAGGGACAGCAAAGGGTAAGTTCTAKAATTATACTACAAAACTCACAAATCATTAAAAAAAAACAACAAACAAACAAAAACCAAACTAAAACAGCACAAAACAGATCATTAATTTACAAAGAGAAATAAATGATGCCTTATCCCTGAATAGCCCAAGTTCACAAGTAAACAGCATATTTGTTGTCTGCCACATGAGTGGCTCTGACCTGCRGCTGCACACAGGCAGAGGATTTTAAATCTACTGGGACCAGATCCTGTAGGTGCAGTTCACTCAGGTATGCACCACAAACCAGTTCTGACAGCACTGTGGAGCCCTAAATATTTAGTACCACCAGTACATTATAGTGCACTGTTCTCAGAGTGAGCTGAGGTCCTCTTCTAATTTGTTCTGTTGCAAAACAAAGAAAGGGAAAACGTAAAATGACTGATATGTACACAGCAAAGCTACTGGTTAAAGTGGATACAATTGGTTCTGATTTTTATCCTTTGTTGAGTGGTTCTCCATCAGAGAAGTTCAAATTTTAGCCTATACATGACATGGTTCTAAAGTCTTTTCCTGAAACTTTTTTCTATCCATCTGCTAAACTGAGGAAAGGTGGGGTCTGTGAGCCCTGGGCCCTTGAAGTGGATTCAAAAGAAACATGTTCTCAAGGAAGAGAGAGCAGCAGCTCAACTGCAAGGGCTGGGAGCAGCTTTGCTGCTGGTTCTCTGCCAGATGGGCACTGCCCCAGGGGCAAGGARCATGTCCATGCCAGCAGGCACCAGCTCCTCCTGAGCAGGAAAACATCAGAGATGTCTTGGCTCCGGGGATGCTGCACTTTTTAATGCTAATCCTTTATCTGCTAGCAAAGGAGAAAGTTGTATTCCTTCACTGGAAGCAAGAGGGACAGCAAAGAAAAGYGAGATAAATCATATCCGACACTACTCTTAATACATTCCTCCACAAAGGTGGAGGACCAAAAGATGCCCATGTACTAACCTTGATTAAGAGGTTATTTGTGCCCAATACACTAGGAAAAAAAAAAGTCAAGAACAAATCATCCTCAAAAAGTATTACTTTTGTTAAGCTGCCAACATCAGAGCATGCTTTGGCTTTTGACAGAGCCAGGACAGAGGCAAGAAGGCAGTGTAAGTAATTCAGGGCACAACTTCCTTTTGGAAAGTTACTTTAAAAATCAAAGGTCACAGTATTGTCCTAAGGAAGAGGTTTCTCACAGCTCGTGCTCTGTTTTCATTCCACAAGCCTTTAGGCATGGGATTTCTCTGGCAGCTCAGGCTTTKCTCAGTACAGCTCCAAACTTTCTAAACAATTCCCAAAGTAAGCTGGGGGAGAAAAATTAACTTTGAAATGTTTTATCACCCAGCTTTTAATAACTGATGGGGGAAAAAAATAAAGTGCTTTGTAAGGCATAAATCTCTCTGCAAATCCATGTCTAGGCAATCCTTGATGGCAAAAAGTATTGAATGAGACTTTACAAAGTGACTGTAAGAGAGGACAGGGTATCACAAGTCATGGGTTTAGGGATTTCTTGCCTTGCATTAGCACTCTATTGTGAGGTCCTCTGGGGAAATCTCAGCATGTTTTGTAAGATTTCCATTTCATCTTGAAAATGCTTTCCAATCCCCACAGCATTCAAGGTTAGAAAGAGAGACACTTGCATTTTAGCATGGGAGAAAATGGAGCCAATTGAGACAAGATCCTTATTTAAGAACTGCCCTTAAAAAAAAAAAAAAAAAAAAAAAAAAAAAAAAAAAACCCAAACAAAAAAAAAAAAAACCCAAAAAAAACCAAACCAAAACCAAAATCCAGGCAGTTTTCTCTTGAAGGATGGTGGCTCAGCAACACTGTCCTGGGCAGATATCACTGCAAATCTTCCTCAGGGCTACTCTTTATATCAGCCAATGTCCCAGAACCAAGGAACAGCAGATGATGTAGCTGCACTGTTAAATTATTGGGGTTCATATTGATGTGACTGAATGGTAGCAGGGCAAAGGAAGTTCTGGTTTTGTCACCTCAGTGCACAGGGCTTTGTGCCTGTGCTTAGGGAAAATATCTCARTTCCTGCTCACCAGCTACTTCAGAGGAGGCATGGGGCACACAGGTGAGGCATGAAGCTGAGGAATTCATAGATACTTTGCTGATACACTAAAAACCCCAATCAAACCCTACAAGCACTGAAGAATAGGGTTCAGTGCAATTCCAGCTTCTCCAGCTCCATATCACCCCTGGAGCAGCAGTTCAGRCCCAACACACTTGAGTTCTGCTACTTTTCGAGAATATATTAAACCAGGGCAAAACCAAGCCAGGGTGTTTGTTTTCCATGGGCACAAAAYTTAAATGCAAGTGGCTGGAAAAGCGTCATTGCAATGCCTTTGCAAACAGTCCCCAAGGCTGATTTGTCACACAATGCTGGTCTAAAAGCAACCTCTATTCAGAAGAGTTATTCCTTAGGGATTGCCATAAAATTTTCTAGTGATCTCTGATTCAGTGTGCTTTTAATCCCATAGGAATGTCTGTCATTTCAGAAACTTATAATGARTGAGAGGAGAGCCTATACTCCATCTATACAGGGGAGAAAAAACAAAACAAAACAAACTACCAAATACCAAACCCCAAGACTGTAATTCACTCAAGAAGGTTTATACTTTAACATTCTACTTCACTGCACGTCATTGTCATTGAGAAGAATGTTATGAACCTTTCCTCCAAACACCTCCTTCCAATAATGATTGTTCTGAACACAAAACACATTTTCTTGTGGTCATAACATAGCAGGCTGTTTCACCCCCCATCCCTCAAAGCTTCCAAGCCACCCTGRGCATTCATTTTTAAGGAAGGGCAGCATGTCCTTGAGCACAAAGAATAAGCAGCATGCAAATGAATAAAGCAGATGYAATARAGCTCCTAYTCCAGGTGAAAGGTAGCAGCTGGGYRTKCACACAGGGGATTCTCTTTCATTWTGGGGCAGCCTGAAACATTTTAAGACACAATTGATGCTTTTCCATCAGTATTTCAGTCAGAGAAGGGGTATGGTTTGGAAGCAAATCTCTCCACTGCCATCCTTCCTTACCACACTTTGTTATGCATCACAGAGCATCCTCTAAATGCAAGAACWGCTTTGCCTCCAAATCAAACCAGACTGTGAGATGTTCTCCAGGTACAGAGCCGTGTGCTTCACCTGCTAATGGGTGTGCAGCCCCTGGGGCCAGGTYTGAGCTGCCTCAGCACAGCTGCTGCACGCACACTATGAAACACAGGGGGAGATTTCTGCTCCTGTGGGGCTGGGAAAAAACCCCAGGAGCAAATGGCTGAAGCCCCAGCTACCTACAGTCAAAAATCAGTGGAGATTACTTCCCCAAGCAATCTGGTCAGAGTTAAATTCCAGTCAAGTTTATGCTTGAAGATTTGGGATAAAGAAAATGCACTCGTATCTTACATGTGCATCACAATCCTGTGAAACACAAGCCCAGCAGGTTCACAGCTCATGCCAGTAACTTGAAAAACTTTCAGTCTCTGTCTCTAAAGTAGCTGTATATTGGGGTACAAAAGTAGTTTCATAAATGAAAGAATGTGAGCTAAATTCTTCTGACTAGAAGCAACAGGACAAAACCCTTAAAATTACTGTTTATTATCAACAATCTCCACTATCARAACAAATTGCCTATTAAGAGTCCCATATACACAGGATTTTATCACTTAGTGATGTTGCACTCGGAGGCTGTAGTAGTTTTGTCCTTATTAAGGGGATATAAGAGGGTTTTAGGGCATGTCCTGCTGTTCAAACAAAAGAATTAATGGTTTGCAGTAAGCTCCCTTTACAAGGAGCTGAAGCTGAGGTCTCTCTCTGCAGGACACCTCTCAGTGAGGCTGTATCTAGACTGAGCCTTCAGGAGAAGTGATCTGAAACCTGCTGACTCCAGGGAAAGCTGGGGACATGCAGTRCCCTCAGGTGTCTCACCTTTGCCATTTTCCAAAATGCCTTCACTCGTCCAACAATCGCACTGAGAGTTCCCTGGCTGGACTCATCATACAAAGCCTTTCCTGAACCAGCCCAGCCATGTCATTCCTGATCAAAGAAATGGATCAGGAACAGATCCACCAGCAGAACARTCAGGAGTGTGGGGTTGGAGGGCAGCACAACAGCAGTGCTCAGCAAAGCCCACACCACATCTCTCACCACAAGGGCAGAAAGATCCAGAACCCATTTCCAGCCCCAGCTCCTGACCCATTCACAGGGACTTCATCTTTGAAGTACAAATATTCAAGATGCCACCAATCTAAAGTTCAAAAGAAATAAAACACTCTCRGTGTTGGTTTGACTCAGGAAAGGACATTATTGCTGAACTATTCAGAAAAAAATAGTGAAAAAAGTCAAGTAACCACCCTCAGGCTAGGCTATGAAAGTTGCAATTTAACTCAGCTTAAGGRTGGCACATATAACAAAATTAGACTTTTTCCTGTGATATAATTCAGATAGCTTTAATGGATTCCCCCCCCCCTTTTTTTACTTTTAAACAGCTGCAACAAAGTAACTTAGAATTATCATATCTTCAATTAAACACGCTGTGGGGCTTTTGGGGGATCTAGCATGAAAATGTTGTCTGCGAAAAAAAGAATTACAAGCTGCTAAGAGTTAGTGGTAAGTTAATTAAGTGAAGATTGCCAGATTGCAACAAACTGGCATGGGATTCCCAGACCCTCTTCTCTAGATAAAGTGCTTTGACTCATGATGAAGGCAACACATTGGAGGAGGAATCAAAAGCTGCTGTATCTGGAGAGTTCTTGTCATATCAGGAACTGTCAAATGAGCCAGTGCTCTTGATCTCCTGTTATATTTAGAGATAATTATGTCCCGAACAAAAAGCATATATTCTAAGAGAAAGCAAAATGGAAGAGTGTTATGCAGTGAAAAATGAATTCCTGACCAATTCCTCCCCCCACAGTGCTGAGACCAGTGCCAGTGCTTAAGCAGATAAAATTACTTTAATGATCAGTCTCTACAAGATTCTCTATTTATAAACCACATCAGCTTGGCTAATTCAAAGAAAATGGTTGAATGCATTTCAGTGGACTGCACTCAGTAACCAACSCTTTTCATAGCTGTTTCCAAAGGCAGGAGTTTGTGAATAAATAGAAAGGCAAAGTGCTCACAAAGCCTGCACATAAAGAAACTATCCTGCTTAAGACGGGACTACTCCCATTCCCAAATTCACTTCTGAGAATCCCAGTATGAGGAATCCCAGCTCTTTTCTCTCTTAGATCTTCAATTTTCACTTTTTCTGACTTCCTCACWCTCAAGCAATTGAAAAGTTTATTCTTTTAAGTCAGTTTTGGGTTCTTTGCTGTMCTCATGAGCTTGCAGGGCAGGAGGTCCCTGTGTGTTCTGCATCTTCCACCCTGGGCACAAGGTGGAAATTGGGGCTCCTGCAGAGAGTGGGCACAGGATTGATGTGAACACAATCAGTGCCCCACCATCCCTGAAAGCTCTGAGGTTTCTTGAACACTGTGCTGTTGCTCAGCAAAAGTGCTCAGTTTTAATGAAAAACTAAGGAGGGGAGAAAGGTATAAACCTGTCAAACAAACAAACTGGTTATCTCAGGGATCTAGCCAAAAGGAACAAGCCTATTAAAGGAATCGTTTCTGCACCAATATGTCATTGCACTATACTCTGTGCATAATAATTACTTAAATCCAGCCATCCCATGCATTATTAATAGGACCAGCCAACCTCAAGTCCCCATGCAGCCTTAAAGCAGATATATTAAATATTCCCAACAGGAAACAAGCAGCCATCCATTATCAGCAATAGACTACACAGTTAAGTCAATGCCTCTTTCAAGAAGGTTTTGTTCTGGTGTGATCAACAAGGCTGCTTCTCCTCATCCTCCAAGCTGCCTTTCCTGTCAAACCTGAGCAGTTTTCCCCTCATTTCTCCATGAAACTTGAGAGATTATCCTTTACGGGGAGCAACAMAATCTTGTGTAGATGATAAATGCTACGGGAGAACGGAAACATCCAAAGCAAGTTGACAGCAAAAAAACAAGAAGTAGTGGGGAACCAAGGCTAAAGGATTAAGGATGGGAGAAGGGGGATGAAGAACAGCACAATTCTTATTGCTGAGGGCAATGGAGACCTTTGTCTGCTGYTCATGCACCTGCCATGGCTATAACTTGTTAGTGCATAAAGCCAAGTGCCAGTCTACCAGCCTMTAATTCAGCATTACTCAGATCAGGGCAACTGTGGTCCTTGCCCCTCCTGAATTGTCTCTCTGCTCCTCTAATCAGTATTTCAAACAGCTCTGTCCAGTTGTGGAGCAGTGGTTTTGTACAAGGCCACACCACCAACAAAACCCATAAGCAAAATGCTGCTTTTCCAAGAGAGGGATTCATGGAGGGGAACGGAGCAGAGGCAGCTGTGGGGAAGGGAATTCCCTTCTCAAAAGAGGATCTGGATCACAACACACACAACTACACAGTTTGYACATTAATACATGACTGTAAATAGTGCAAATCACAGTGCTTCTTGAACACTCCTGTGCCCTGTCCTCTTTGCAATTTCCCTGTATTTTGAAGTCATTCTGCAGCCTCCCATGAAAGATGTGATTATGGAATGATTCAAAATAGCAGGCCTGGAAGTTCAAATGCTTCAGCAGCAAGCCAAGGAAATGCCCACAAATTACATGTTAGGACAGTGTTTGCAATGAAAACATTTGATTGGAGATTTACAGGGATGAGCAGTGACAGAAATGTGAAAATTCCTTTCTTTCAAAAAGAAGGAAAAAACATGAGAAAAGGGGGGGAAAATAGTAAGTAGTAATGGCACGGTATTTTAAAATGTGCTCTTTTCACTAGAGAGTACAAGCAGCAGTGAGAACAAGAAACAGAAAGGATTTATGTGCTGGAGAGGGATGTTTCCAGCCAGGCTTGACCGGCTGCATCAGAGGAGCAGCACATGTGCACCGTGGATTTTGTCTAACAGGTACAACGAGCCTGAAAGACAAAGTTATCAAGCCAGCTGGTTGTGAAGGCAGCCCCTCGGGCTGCTGGCTGTTGCTGGGAAGCCTGGAGTATCTGACATTTCTTATCAGCAGAAAGGAGCCTGAAATGTTTCTGGCTGGCGAGGGGAGGCAGGGCGAGCGGATTCTCTGTAACATATGGGGAGAGACACCCAATGCAATAGTTATCAATACCTGCTTGCCTACTTCAAATTAGATAAAAGTTAATTAGCTCCAAYTCCAGCCCTTCCTTTATGTTGATAAGCTCTCTGAATTTTTTTTTATCAGTCTGTAAGTGGCTGGCAAAAATCTAGTCCCAAAATCAGGCTGGTTTGGAACTTGAAGTCATTCCCACAGTGACACCCTTCACAAAACAGCTATCTTGAACTCCTGCTATCATATTTTTAATTTACAGCAGAAAATATAATCTCCTGAATTCCTCTCCTGCAGCATGACAAATACCCTATTGCAGTATTACAAGGGGGGCAGAGGAGTGGGGGAAGCAATCCAAACCAGGCTGTTTTCAGTACAACAATTCTAAGGAAGCTATTAGCAGATTACCCAAGCAATATATYACTGCTGAACCAAAGATATGTTAGAAAACACTGAGTCATGCCACTGAATTAATGAAATTAGTTKGAAATTATAAATTTTCAACTGAATTCAAGCACAGTTTGGCTCTTCATCAATTGTTGTAATCTTCCATATGCTTAGACCACATTATTTGTATTTTCATCTTGTTCTTGCATGAACGAGGGGAAAATCGTCAAAGTTGGGGTGGGGGGGTCACAGAAGTTCAGGGAAAATAAAACAAAGTATCACAGTAACATTAAAAGCCACAAGCTTTCCTCAACCAAGGCAATTCCTGTCCACAAATCTGTATTTTGGGGGGGTCTTAGTTGAAATTGCCACAGATGGCAGGGGCTTAACCTGCAGAAGGTTTAGAAGGTTGTTTACTAGGGGATATAATGAAATGGGCAAAATCAGACATCTCAAGGTAACAGCTACTTACACAACCAAAATGAGCCAGTTTGCAAGCATTGTCAGGTTTACTGCAGGGATCCTAAATCTTGAGAGTTAACCTTACTTTTCAAAGTGTATTTTTTAAACCTGAGAGAGTTAGATAAAAAGAAAAATAAAAACAAAACAGCAACAAAACAACAAAAAGACTGTTCTGGTTCTGCTTTTATTTCTGTGGTTTGTTAGACATTGTGGGAGCGTAGAGAGATAAGATAAGCCAGTCTCAAACCTCCTCTTTCTTATGTTTATATCCAGCCAGACCTGCMCCTTATCACTCTGCCATTTAACTCCGTCTCTATTAAGTAAGAAGGAAAGATGAGGGAAGAATTAGT
The DNA here is from genome assembly GCF_030028575.1 of Malurus melanocephalus. Taxonomy (NCBI): domain Eukaryota; kingdom Metazoa; phylum Chordata; class Aves; order Passeriformes; family Maluridae; genus Malurus; species Malurus melanocephalus. Next base: position 445,804 of record NW_026623696.1, read on the forward strand.
CTGGCTGACCCTCAAACTCTTTCCTGAGAGGAATGTGGTGCAGGCAGTAAGAAGAGCTGCTTCCCTGAGGAGGGAGCACTGTGAGCTGATCTACTTATCCAAGGTGCCCAAATCTGTGGAGGCTGAGGAGGAGGCTGGTTATCACCAGAGAGCAGCCTGCCTACCTTTGTTTCTTCACCTCCCTTCAGCTCAGCTCCTGTTTTAGAGCTCAGAGCCCCTGTCAATACACAAATGACAGTGCACATTTTTGTTTTGAYGATTATGATGGTCCTGCTCTCTCGACATGAAGAAAAGATATTTGGATCGCTAAGGTTGTCTTATATTATTTGTCCAGCAGTGAGGTCTTGAACACACAGGATGTCACTGGCTGTGTACAGAAAAAAAACCCCACACTTCTCAGAATGTTTCCTTGTGTTTTGCTATCCCAACAGCCTCTTGGCTAAATGTCAGAAATTTCTGGAGAGGCTTTGGCACAAAGGCAGAGGCTGTTCTAAGAACAGCTTTCTCCTGAAATGCATCAGCCTCTTCTAGCACAGCTCAGTATTTGCACCATAAATTAAAGTCTGTCCCCTCACCCCCTGTCCCTACTCAGACAAGAGGAGAAATGACCTTAACAGCAAAGTGTGGCCTCTGACATGAATCTGTCCTTTGCCATTTCAGGGTAGCAAGCAGCAGGGGAGGTGGTGGACTGGATGCAGGAGGTGGGAAATACTGACTTCCCCCAGAGTGATTCCCAGTCAGGGATTCTCTTTCTAAGAGAAAGATTTAAGATAAAGATTCTGCTCTTTTGTCATGAACCCAGCAGAAATATACAAAAATTAAACTCGGCAGCAGAATGTGAGTACAGCAAACCAAGTGGAAATTGGGCAGAGAGCCATTACCTTTTATACCCTGTGATTAGTGCATTGCAGAGYTGGGGGACAATATCTGCTCCCCAGCATTTGAGGATGGACACAAGCAAGGGAAAACGTTAGRGCTGCACTTTTGCTCAGTGGCAAAGAACAGATTTTGTTCAACGAGCATCCTCATTCTTAAATAATTCACGGCAGAAGCAGCAGTTTGCTGCGGATATACTCTAGAGCTCCAGGACTTATCCAGAGCCACACGCTAGAGCGCAGAATCATGGCATCATTTATGTGGGAAAAGACCTCCGAGATCCCTGAGCCCAACTGTTMACCCAGCACTGCCAAGACAGTCCTGCTCCAGACTTGGTTCCCATTTTTCCAATGGACAGGGTGAGGAACACATCCTTTCTGGGCACTGACACAGCTGTAGCTCTATGCACCTGCTGGAATTTGCCTGCATTTCTCCCTTCCCTGCTTTAGATCTTATTCCTCCCACAGTTATTTGGCTTCTGCATGAATCAAATTTTCCTGCTGGCAATGCTGTGTGAGACTGAATCCCTTTCAGGAAAAAGCATGCAAGCATGGAGTACTGCATGTCATGTGAAAGGGAGTTTGGGTAGTGCAGGGTCATTGCAACCAATTACACCATTCAATTCTTCACCCACCCTGCCCTCAGCAACAAAATAGTGACTGTTTTCATCCTCCCACACAGTCTCTTATTCCACTCGGCTTTTTTTCAGATGCAAGAATGCACAGAGTATTCCTTCATTATAAAAGTCTTTTTTTTTTTGTGCTGTGCATACTGAGCTGCTCAAATTATAACTGGTTTTCACCTAATCCAAATCACTGAGGCACAGGCTGGGAAAYGGTAAATGAGGCTGACAAAGAAGTAAGAAAAATATTTGTCCAAGGGAACCACTGGCTCCTGCTTAACTTTTCTAATTTCTCTTTTCATCTTAATGGGAGCAGTAGGAAACAGGAGGTTCTTRTTTCTCACACCCTCTCCAATTATAGCAATTTTTCACACAGCACCTGAAAAAGTCTCAGGGCTGTACTGTCAGAAAAAAAAATCGAGCAAAGATGAGGACAACAGTTCCTGAAGCAATCTCAGGTGAAAATTAGTATTGTAGCAGCAGAAAATAAAGCAACACATTTTAGTCACAGTGTTCAAGCACATGCTTTCTCACCAAATAACTGTTCARAAATCACAAATGCCAACTGAAAACAGCTCAGGACAACCTCCAAAGGCACAAAAGCACACAGCAAACCCTGGAGTTAGAGAGGAGAGAAGCTCAAGTTCATCATGCCAAGACAGCTGGCAGCAGGGGCTCTCGGGGCTTTGACCTCTGAAGGTTTTTATCAGAATTTCTGCTTCTGGAGCACACTCCAGCCCCAATCCTGCCCTCACTCTTTTCACACCAGTGGAGGACGTAGCCCATGGCACAACCAAGTAACTCCTGGCTCTTACACACTGCAGAGAGCCCCTCAAGAGCAAGGTGCTGTACAGCCACCTGCCCTGCCYATCCTGCATTACASAATATTCATCTTCCACACYGAAATYCTCTGCAATTCCCCATTCAAACATATTCCAGACTTTATATTAAYAYTGTCCCCAATGCAAAACACTTYCTTTTTTAGAGTCCCCTACCAAACMTAATCAACYACTTTTTGATGTTTTTACTTCAGTCTGCTGAAGYAGTARTAGTATAGTAGACAACACTACTTTTCAGCCCTCTCTGCCTCACTTCATTTTSAACAACTGGCAGAGGAAAAAAATARGYTGATTGAGGATTTTTGTACACATYCTAGAGCARGTCTGAGGATTGCCTCTTACCTTTGGCTGRCTGAATTCATCTCCAGAGCCCTCAGCTGCACGAGGACACAGCCAAGCTGGGGAGCAGAGGACAAATCCCACCAGTGGAGCTGCAGTGTGTCAGAGATCTGTGCAAGAACCCCTAAAGCACGGAGGACAGCARCACGACCACCTTTTGTGAGGGCAACTCCTGTCCAGGGCTTAAATACTCCCAGCCCTGCAAATGAGATGATTGGAAACAGCTGAGGAGGCACAGCCAGGTGCAACAACAACCCAACACAACTCTAAAAGGGACAACATGGTTTTACTTCTCTTTTTTTACAAGTGTCCCTGGCTTTTTAATGAATGTCTTGCAATGAAATAAAATATTTTTTTAAGTCGGAATTTGCAGATGTGCTGGGTTGTAGCAGTCAGAAAGGCCTGGAGGAAGGGCAAGGMTGGTGCAGGTTGCAGCCAATTTTCTCATTTGCATCGTGCAGGGTCAGTGCAAGGCAAAGGAGAGAGGTCAGCACATGGAGGGATGCAGGACAAGAGGGGATGCAAAGCTGTTCAGCATCTACAGATTCTCAGCACCAGCTTTTCTCCTGACCTTCAGCTGAAGGRAGCCAGCAGCTCCCTCTCACTGCAGATGAACCATGGGGTTTCTGTTTCCTTCGGGAACAACTTTAAGTAATTCTAAGTTTGTTTTAACAGCAAAATAGGAAAGTCAAAGGTGAGCCRTAAGGAAATTCTACAAGAACTTGAAACCAAACACATTGACCTTGGTTGTTTTGAAGAATTTTGACTACTACAGCTGCATTTTGATCCCGCTTCTGATCTTGTCTTTTAAACATCAAGTCTTGTTGCTAACTTTCCAGCACTAACCTCAGGCTCAGCCTACAGCCTCGCCTGAAATAAAGGTCAGCATGTTTGTACTGCTACAGTGCCCCAGGTGCCTGCACCTCTAACACCCCCTGCCCTGACCAGAAGAAATGCCCCACACTACAGTCAACATTAAAATTAACCCACTTTTTTTTTTTCTTTTTCTGATCTGAATTTCATGCCAGACTTTTAAAAGAGATTTCAACATTTTTATTTCAAAAAGTATTTATAGAAAGATCATTYTTTTCCTCTCACACAGTTTCTCAAATCAGCTCMTCRCRTTACAGGTATCTCACACAACTGYTCTCTRTCAGGATTTTTAACCCAGTTGTCCTTCTGCCTCTCTACCATTTCCTGTAATACAAGAGGTTTTGGCTTATTCTTGCTTCATAATACAGAAGTATTGTGAAGGAACTCTGCAGTGGGGCTGTCCTGGATTTACACCAGGATCTTTCCCTTTAATGCTGGGGAGAAAATGCTGCCTACTGTCATTAAAATAGCRCAGAGTAAAGTAAACCAAATAAAGTATAATAAGGCATTTTAACTAGGTCTCCCTATCTRTAAGATGAGAAAGAAAGAAAAAAAWATATRCATAGGCTAAATTGGCAAATAATCTTTTCCCACTGATTTACAGTTACTGGAATTTGGTTTATTGATAAATTATCTTCCTATCAGGATTACGTAGGTGATTTAGGAGTAAAATAAATGTCTGGCTATGACTTAGGAGTCATTAATATTCAGTTAACAACAAGGTAAAAAGTGCTACACGAAAAAAACCTACCCTTGTCATCACAGACTATTTATCATTGGAAGCCKAGTCCAAATTTATATCCATTCCAGCACAGGGGAGCTCGTGTGTGCTGCATGGGCTCTGGTCACCACAGCTTGCCAAATGCTCACTACCCAACCACTCTGATCTTATGTTCCGCATCTCAGCACAAAGGGAGAGAAGTTTTCCATTGCTGGGATGATGCTCAGGCTTTTATGGCCCAGGCAGTGTCAGGAGGGAAAGCAGTTTCAGCTTTAGTGTGGGACAGTGATGAAAAGGGAGCAGCTTTGCTCAGCCCTGTGCAGAGCAGAGCCTGGGAGTGCTCTGGGGCTTGAGCTGCTCCCAAAAATCACTGCTGACATCCCCACACTGGGTGAGGATGGGAATGCTTCTGCTTTTGGACTCAGTGGTCCCAGATTCAATACATAACCCTATTTCTGCTCCAGTTTTGTCACTGTGTGTCCTACCTGGGCAGTCCCACGGATGATTGTCACTGCAGACCCAGCCCCTGTGACTGCTCCCAGCCCCTGTGACTGCTCCCTGCCGTGCTGTCAGTGCTTCCATCTGCATGGGATTGCATGGATTTGGGCCAGGCAGAAATCCCCCAGCCCTGGACCTACAAACTGGAGGGACAGTTCAGTCCCATCCTCATTAGGGGATGTCAGAACACCTCTGGGTCCGTCAGGAGCTGTAAATGTCTGAGGGAGACTGGTTGTCAGACCTGTTCCAGAGGTTACTTTCCAAAATGCAGCTTCTGCTGATTCATCCCCTACCGACACTGCTGACTTCCTGTAAATGCCTGACCTGGGAATATAAATTACTATTAAGGCTGACAAGGATATACCCTCTGCAACAATAACTCAGACAGCTGTGGTTTCCTAGCACAAAAGCACATCCCTTTTGCTCTGGCAGGGTGAACACCCCCTTGGGGGTTACCAGTGCAAGCATCTCCTGCTGATTTTAGTGAGGCTGCTGCACTCTGACATGGGGGGAGAGCCGTGCTCACCCCACAGGCTCAAACACAGGGCACTGACCATTATTCTTTGTCAGGAGAATGATTTGTTGCATGGACTCATTTCCTAATGTCTTCATTCTCAGCACAARCCTCTAAATGACATTACTCATCCCTCTCAACACTTGAAATATCCTAGAAAACGGCCATTGCTGCTGAACAGGAGGGAAATTGTATGGGCTGTTAAATCAATCCCAAGATTTTGAGGCATGAGATGATCGAATAGAAGCAGGAAGGAATCTCTCAGCAATAGTATTATTGCAGAAAGTTATGGAATGAAGGGATCATGGAGCTGGGAAGGCAGGGAAGGAAAGTGGTTTTCAAGMGTGCAGAGGGGTCGTGGCTGCACCAATATTTACAGGAGCCCTTTGAAGGCACATGAAATGTGATGTCTCCACCCTCACTAGAGAAAACTTCCACAGTGCTCCACCTATCATAAAACAATCATGTAATTCAAGGTTAAAGCTTCAAGACATTCTTAAAAAGTACAAATTCGTTATAAAATGCACTACGTTAATTACAGCTSAAATTATTCCCAGCCTTTTTACTTTGGTGCTGAAACATCTGCTTGCACCTGCAATGAGSCTCTCTTATSCCACAGCAACTYGCATAATGTTTTCATTAACACCATCTAGCAAATGACAAGACAATATTCCAGCAATGTTTCTCTCACTAACAGATGTGATCTTATTGAAATCTCTCCCTTTGGTTCTCTTGCTCCCCTGGAATGCTAGGATATAGAAGAAGGGGAGAATAAAATCGACAATAAAGGAGAAGTTAAGCAACTGTACTGCAAGCAACCTAGAACAATAAATGATTTGAGTTTTGGAAAAAGGAGCTTGCAGGTTATTTGCATTTCTTCTTAAGACYAACAGTGTGCCTCAATCCAAGCTCTTTATTTTAAGTGAGGTAAATGCAGCTGTCACTTAGAAGTGAGATGACTGGCTGCTTTATGAAGCTGCTCACTGCRTAGACTTAATCACATCTGCCAAGTACATTTCTTCTTTCAGCTGATTTTCTAGATTGAGATGGGGTCACACAAATTTTTTTCTCAGCTCAGTCTTTGGTTGAACTGTTTGCAAGTCACTCTATTGCTGCTGGATGCAGTGAGAGTGCTGCCCAGTGCCAGAAAGCCCTTACAAACTCAAAGTATTTCAGGGCAAAAAAAGGCCCCCAAGGAGCACTCAGGATATTAACACACTTTATTCACTGGGTATCAAACAATTCCTCAGTAGGAGTCTTGACACAACCAGGCTCCTCACAGTGCTCTGAAACTTCTAAAGTCTGGTAAAGCCAATACTTTYTTGCACAGAACATTTCTGAACCTTTCTTGTTTTGGAAGAATCCCTCTAAAACCTTCTTAGCTTTTTTTTTTTTTTTTTTACTCCTGCCACCCTGGGAGCTGTCATGCCATCTTGTGACCCAGCTGTCTCTCTAGCCTGAACTCCACCAACTTCCTCTGCAGTTTCTGTGGTGCCCAGCAACCTGGCCCAGGTTTGGAGCCAGATGTCCGGCTCACAAGGAGGGAAACGTGAATTTGGAATAAATCCTGCAACCTGTTCTCAGCAGAATTATGTGAGGTGTCTGGATCCTTCCTGTTGCTCTCTAGTCCCCTTCTTCATTAAGCAAAGGCAATTCGTCTCCATGAGAGTGTCTGATGATGGATGCAGCAAAAAGTAACTTTATGCCACCAATCAAACACTTAATTGCATTCCTAAAATTACAGCATAATACAGCATAGTAATTTCATAGCTGTAAAAATACTTTTTTATTATTCCTCTCATTTAGCCTGCACTATATCAGGACTTAATTTTCTGAAATCAATAAGTGAGAAGAAAGTTAGATTTAACACATGAAAGTAGCAATAAAGTGCAAGTCTGTCTTCTCCTCCTGTGTCTTGGTATTGTTCTTTAGGGATCCCTACTCAAGGATTTATCCCATCCTTATTTCTGATCAGAGTTCACACAACATTTCTTGGGTGACTTAATGGCCCTGGGAAAGCCACCAATGGTCCACAGGTTTCTGGAGTGAAACTGAACTTTTGTGCTACAAAAATTTACTCCAGCTCTTGCAAAGGTTGTCCACCCTAAAATCCCCCAAATGTTTGTTTTAGTGTAGATGAAATCGGGTTGAAGTTGTCACAACAGAAAACACTTGGTTAGTTTTCATCTTTTCCTTGCTTTTCAGCCTTAACTTCTCTCTTTTAAAAACTTCGCTCCCAAATCTTGAAGGCTATAAAATAATCGAAAGCTTAAATCCTCCCTTAGTTAACTGTGAAATTAAAGTMAAATTATTCTTCCCATGGGAGGCAGTACTATCCCCTCGTGCACCATCAGTAGCATTCTAGTAAACAACTTCCATCTTAACGCAGCCAAAGTTGTTCCTTGCTCATGTTTATTTCTGGAAATTCTTTAGGCACAGTAAAAYCCYGTGTGCTGCTCTCCTCTGTGGCTGTGYCCTGGCTGCAGATCTCCCTGAGAAGGGGCTGCTGKGRMTCCTCACTCCCTCATTGCTCCACTKATGCAGCTTTTTTGTGTCTTYCTTCAGAGTCCACACTCCTCCAGRCTCCTGGCTCATGCACTGCATCCYAGGRGTGTTTCTACAGGAAACACTGGGGAACTTCTGCTTCACATAATTTCAAAATTATCCCGAAAACAACAGATCATTGGCAGGCTTTGTATGAAGTTATTCAAATAATTTTTTTGTTGCTGTTCAAAGACACCAAGCAAATTGTAAAACTCTTGAGGTAAGGCTTGAAACAGATCAGATAAACACAATATAATTGTTTCAGTTTCAAACCAGGCATTTGAGGCACAGCAGGGCTGAGAGCCATTGTTAGACTGTACCAGTGATAAGATTTAATTCTGACATTGCTTTTCAGACATTATTCGGACTCTCTCTCATCCTTTTGGCTGAWTATCTACTCTCAGAGTGGTCTATACTCTGCTTCTGAATCAGCACTCATTGCCTGTCCTTGTTTTCTTTCCTTCTTCTCATAACCTAGGCATCTGATTGATTAACTATTCTTCATTTTGAGAATGTTGCCAAACTTCCTATTCGCCTCTAACTGTGTTCTTGTGTTTCTGGATCATTAAGCATGTAAATTAAATTCAGTTGCAAATTGAATATATAATTGTGCATATGCAGGGTCTTGAAGAATAGGGAGGACTTTAATGAGATAAGMTATTCCCATATCTGTAATTCTGACCTACTCAGTCTTTCAGAAAAGAATTGCTCAACAGATTTGAAATTGCATCATTTCAAATCATTTTGGCAGCTTTTATAGTCAATTATCTTTCTCTCATAGAAGTTTTCTGGAAAAAGAAGGGAAACCCTTTCATCTCCTGTTTCTGGTTGTGAATATGTCTACTGGTAGATTGTTATCCCTTTAAATTAAATTTAGATATCTGAACTAAACAAACAATATATCTTGCTTTTCAGTGGAAAGCAATGCTAATATTTGGATCCTTGAGTCCAGGCGAGGATGGGGTTTTGCTACTCCTGGTGCAGGATAGAGGGGACCCTGCAGCTGGGATACCTCAGTGGAGCAGCTTCACAGATGCCAGTTTTCCCTGAAAATCACTAGAAAATACATCATACAATCCATTTAACCTTTTCCTCTCTGATGGAGGATATAATTTTTACAGACTTTTGTATTTTCCTTTAACACAAAGGAAAAATCCCATCCAGTTATGAGGATTTTTCTCCCACAGGGAATTCACTTCAATTTTGGATCATTCATGAAGCAACAAAATGGGGCTTTGCCAGGGATGTTTCCTTTTTGGATCAGAATTACAGACATTGTTCATTTTTTTCACCTCTTCCCCTGTAGTTCCCTAAACACCAACTGAAGTCCTTGAGTATGGAAATAAATGGGAAAATGAGATCACTGGGATTAGTGGTCAATAAGGGTTTACCTGCACCTTTGGCAAGGAGAGAAGTTTCATCCCTATATCCTTCTGGATGCAGCCTATCCCCTATTTCATATACTTTTTGCATTATTATTAAGTCATTTGAAACACCGAAGAATAAGTTTATTGAAGCAGCAGTTACTTAAGGGAGCAGCTTACTCCAGTGCCCAAGCTGCAATCACAATAAACAAAGAACTCCATCATGTCTTGGCCAAATTCCAGACCTGTTAATCATTCATGAGCTGAATAAAAATAACTTGCAATAATTCGTTTCTAGTGTGAGTTTTTCTACTTTTCCTTCTCAAGGCATATTTGTGATCTGATATTAATTGTTTCATATTTATTGCTGTTCAATTTTATAAATTGCATCCACTTAAATGTTTTATTTCTTGGTGTGAGGTTTATGGTTGTCTTGCAAGCAGGTAACCATGGGGTTTGAAATCCATGAAACTCTGGTGTGCTGTTTCATAGCAAACTGACAGAAATGCCCACAGTGTGAGTCCCATGTCTGGGGGAAACAGGATGACAATCACCCTCATGGAAATTTCAATTTCAGTTCAGTAGCACGTGTAACTCTAAAATTTGCTTCACTGAAAAATTTATGTCAGTAAAACTTTACTACCAGGAAAGCAGAATATGGACATGGGAGGTTCATAAAAATTGCYACAGCAGCCACATTTTTAAATTAAAAAATTATGGAAGTTTAGTTTGCAACATTTGTCCAGCAATTATGCTGCACTTGCTTAAAATTGCAGCCTGCAAGACAGTGAGCGAAGYTATTCTTGACACCTTACCTAAACTTCATATAGTTCCTTCAGCACTGCAGACATCTGCTCATTTCACTGTTGCTTAGTGCTGCTTCATTATCTGCCAAAAGATTTGTGGGCATGTGGTCTGCAGAGTGCTCTGGAGTTACTGCTGGGTGAGAGGAGCAGCAGCAGCCGGCACTTCCTACTCCCCCTTTTTCTCAGAAGACTTTGAAATGAGCCTCATGTTTGCCTCTGTTCAGATTACTTTTTGAGGTAAAATATGCAAATAGCCTGGAATTAATCTGTGCAGGGATATGTTTGTCTTTTCTTTTAAAGGTATCAGTTTACTCAGCTTGCAAATGCTCCATTTCCAGCTGTCAATTCTGAAGAATTAAAATCAACAGCCTTTAGTATTTATTGTTCTCTATACCTACTAATAGCCTCTTAATTGTGCTTTGGATAKGGTATTTTTAGAGGGAATCATTAAGTTTTCATATTCTGGCAGACTAGAGAATTAATGAGAGATTCCTAATTTAGCCATAAACAACTAACTTTATTTAAAACATTCCATTTCCTGCTATTCATTTTRTTGCTCTGATCTTCCCGTCCTGACATACTGCTGCTTCTGGCTTTAAGATATTTACTGGATGTCCATGATCCACCTGCTGCTCCCTGGATCTCCAAAGGAGCTGGGGGTCATCCTGGGGGGCAGAGTGAGGATGCCAACAGTGGAATGTCACTGTGTTATTTTCTGCCTGTCATTACTGCCTCACTCTGCTTTAGCCCCCTGCTTTACCCATTGTCTGCCCTTTTTCTCAGCTGTGGCACCCTGGATTTACAAACACCTCGTGTTTTCAGCAGCAGAAGGGTTTCAGGGATGCCCAAGCCAGTGGCTGCAGGGACACTCGGGTGCATTTGGGATCAAACAGCCCTGCAGGCACCCCACAGATATTAAATGTCTTCTGCACACAGACAGAGCTCAAGATATCAACATGACATTTTCTACCRAATAACCAGGGTGTCTCAGCCCTGCTGTGGTCCCAGACCAGTTTTAGGGCACATTGCCTGTTTAAGTCCTACCATGCAAGACTTAAATAAAGAATATATCTAGATACACACATACAAAATGTTCTCAGCTAAGCCTTGAGGACAAACAATGTCTTCAGTCTCTGCTCTAGGATTTACTCCTTCTCACCTCCTCCCTCAAACCCTCCCAAATAGCTTGGCCAGATTTTTTTTTTCTTCTTGTRGCTTAAATTAGTTGGTAACTCCATCACTAAATGTAGCTTCTTCTTTTTTTCCTAATTCCTCCTGCTATAGMGTTTTTGCATGCRGAAAGRAAAAMAAAACAAAACAAAACCAGCCAACYCCAAAACAAGTGAAGTCATTTTCTAGAGGTTACGGAATAGCTGCTTTCCTGTCCTGTGCCTTTTTCCTAGGATTTTCTTTATTTATGAGTAAGCCAGAAGGTGTCAATTGACAGAAATAAAACATTCTCAAGGGACCTGACACCAACTTGTTCTTGAGAGATCCATTGCTCTGATGAGAGCTGTAAGACATTTTTTGAAGGACCAAGCTCTTCATGACTCTGTTGGTTCAAGCACTACACTTTCTCTCATCAGGTGGGGAGGAGGGTTTGGGATCAGAGGCCACACTTTGTACTTCAGTTCTTCTGTTGTATTCAGTGTTTATTCCCCTCCTTCAGAGCACAGAAATCAGGCAGGGGACTGCTATGAAGAATGCAGATGAAAACTGCCTGCTCTGCCCCTTCAGGCTTGCTTTATTCCTTTCCAGATAAACGTTGTCAGCTGCAACCAWGCTCAGTAGAAAAGAGAAGTGCTCGGCCAAGAGTAAAAGAGACAAGCGAGGAGCTCTCAGGAGATCACTAACCTATTTTTCTGTAGTAAGGAGCAGCTAAGATGAAACTTCTCGACTTTACACCATGTATTTATAAAGAAAATAAGTTATTAAAATATTAATTCAGCACTAGATGTAAAGGCTGGACTGAGGTCTCAAAAGAATAAGGCATTGCCTTGCCCCAAAYACCAACATGATCCTGTAAAATACAGAAAATCCCCCATTTCCCTGCTCCTACAGGGTTGTCTGTCCTGTCCTGGGCTGACCTCTGCTGAGCTGCTGATCCTCAGCCTGTGCAGGAATAACTCACCACTGATTAATGAAGCCAGWTCCTCACGCAGCAGCTGCTGGGATCTCCTGCTGGCACAGCCGTGTCCACGCTAGGWTCTGGCTGACATTTCCATACGGGTAGAGCCTGGGAATTTTTTGTCTTGTCCTTAACTGATAATGCCARAGTGGCAGAACACGGCCACCAGGGACTGTCTGCTCCTGCTCATCTGTGCTCAAACCCCACTGCCACCCACCTGTCCTGGTTCTGGCGTGCCTGAGATGCTGAGATGGACCACTCGCCTCCCAGACACCCACAGTTCCACACAAACCTGGGGAAAGATGAAGTTTCATTTCTGCAAGCACATGGCAGGTTCAGAATGGAAAAAAAAAAAAAAGAGCTTTAAAAACCATTTGTTGAAGTCATCTCATCAGCACACAATAATGTTGAGCCAGACAGATGCAAAATCAGGAGGAATTGCAAAACTGCACCTAAAGGCATCAATTAGAAATGCAGTTCAGAAGGAAGGTGGGGGATTGCGTTCAAAAGTGGTTTTTTCCCTCACACACCAGATTTAGAACTCCCTTGGTGCTTTCCAAGAATAAAGCAATTTTAAATAAGARAATCCTTGGGTAACACCTTGACTCCTTGCTGGATTTCCACCCTGACATGGGAAGCACAAACCCAGTGCTCCCAGAGGGGGTGAGAAGAGTTCCTGTCACCATGCAGACATCAGAGGGGAAGGGGACACATTGTCTWTGTGGAACATCTCAATGAGGGGCAAAATGGTGCATTTAGAAGCACAGTCAGATGCTGGGAGAYAGAAAACCAGTGTGACCCTGACCCTAGGGCTGAAACAAAGTGGAGAGTGACCAAAGCGTTCATCCCAGTGTGGTTTTCGGTTTTTCATAGGTGCCATGACAACTGTGACATTCAAAGACACAGCAAAATGCAAAAGAGGATGAAAAGTTTTAATGTGAAGAAGACCTGGGTTCTAGTACTTGTTGTAAAAGAAAAACTTTAGAAAGCATAAACCTGCTTACCTGGGGATTCAGAGCGTCATGAGGGTGGCACCTTCTGAGGAGAACATCTTTGTGACTTCAGAGGGGCTTGAACCCTTCTCACACGGGTGGGTTGGTGCCAACCCTCAGTTTGCTGTGCCTGCTGTCCCCTCTGCAGCCATCCCCACCTGAGCCACCCCAAAACCATCTGCACCTCACAAGGTTTTCCTCCCTTGTCCTCCTGTGATGTCACAACACAATCCCCCTATAATGACATTCCAAATCAGCTGTCAGCTCCTCCTGGTGTCCCAGGAATCAGAAGGCTTGTCTGGCTGATGTGGAGGGCACAGTAAAACTGCTACCTCAGAAGGACAAAATAAGGAAATCTGTATTCCCTCCTCTGCCGTTCCCACCACTCCTTTAATCAAGGTGGTTTTCTTGGGGTTTGTGATGAGTGAAGCAGGCRTTTAAGGATCATGTTTCACTCAGAAAGAGAAGAGCAGAGGTCYCAGGGCCCCTCCTGGCTTTGCTAGCTAACAGGCTTTCCTCAAGGTGAGGAGAATAAGGGCAATCTATTTAAATTCAGGCAATAAAATCCACATTCATTCTCTATCCATCTATTCTTGCAACCTTTAAGATGAATAATAAATAAAAACCAAAGAAAGATTTGGTATGGTTTTCTAGAAAATGTTTCCCCTTCAGCTAATAGCAATATATCTTTACACCTGCTCAGTCAAATTTTAATCAAAAGTAAAAAATACCCTCTTTGACTTTTTGTTCAGAACATCAAAGACAATTTTCAAAGGTCTTAATAACACTTAGGCACCTAGACTCAGCTGAAAATTTGTGTACATTACCTACTGAATTGCTTCTATGTGTGCCTCCAAAAATCTCATCATACATCCAGAGACAGATTGTGTGATGCAGTGAATTAGCTGGATATAAGTAGGAATGTAATGTTAGTTCAGTGCTTCACCAGGGCTCATTTATCCTGTTTAGAAAGATGCTTGTCTGCTTATCCACCTAGTTAGGATGTGATATTACTCCCTGAAAATACACCCTGCAGGTAACAAGGAACACACAAAAAAGCAATTTCACTGTAATTGATTCCTCTGTCAAAATGATATAAAAACAAAGTAACTTCATAAACATCTATAGAGCAAATCCACACTTCCTCACTAAGATAAGCACTAGAMCTCTTGAGTTACTGAAGATTTATGCTAATATATATGAAAAATCAGAATCCAAAGACCAGAATAGATGTCTGCTCACAAAAACAGAGTGATGGTGCCCATACAGACATTACATCTCACGTTTTAATCACTGAAGCTGTGAGCAATGCATTTTTCCACAGGACAACAAATATCTACATTCCATCACAAAGATCTTCCAGTAATGATGTTTTATGTGCTGGGAGTCCACCCTACTTATCAAAGATAATCATGACAACATAGGTGGATTGCCCTCCTCCATCATGCATGAACAATGGGGATGTGACCTTCCTTAGCAGCTGAGGTTCTGGAAGATGGAAAAATTCTGGAAGATTCTTTCAGCCCTGTTGTAGATTTTGGGTTTTGTTTTCTTATTTTAAGATCCAGTACCTTAAATGTGGATCAAAGGTCTCCTATTTAGCTTTATCTACAATAGATCCTCCCTATAACAGATAAACCAGTTGAGTAAATGATTCCCAGTAGAAACAAAATATTGTAGGTTTTCTTTTTTGAGGCAAATTGTTTGCTTGACTTTTTTAACAGAAGAGATTTCGAATTGACTGCATATTCTGCTCCATCAAACCTTACTTTCAGAAGTTTTTTCCTCCATCATTCGTATTTATCAAGAGGKCTTTCTTTAATTCTTTGAATAGACCTTACAGGAGCATTTTGATTCCTTTATTCCTGATTTTAGTCATTGGGCCACTGGTACAAAACAGCCATCCTGGTTTCATCAAATAAGTAAACCWGAACTTTTCAGAGCTTGGGGTTTAGGGGTTTTCTAGCAAGTCTCCCACAATTCTAAACCAGCTTCTGCAAACTTTCATTTTGATCGCTCTGCATGAGAAGTTTCCAAATCCTGTACATCTGTAAACTCCTACAAATGTTCAGATGGAAATGTGGCCCCCTGGGGCCACAAATTCGAGTCTACAGATGGGAAGCTTTTGTTTTTCCAAGTTATTTTCCATGAGCTTGTAAAACCTAATCTTTAGATCGACAGGGTTCCATGGACTACAGCTTGAAAATCTSCAAAGTAATTCACATAAAGATTACTCTCTCCTGACATGCAGGAACAGGTGCTGCTCTGCAGAAGGAGTAAATTACATCCTTACTGTAAAACTGCACAAAATATACACAGGATCACAAAAACGTCCACAGGTCCACAAATCCACAGAAAGAACAACAGAGATCAGACTTGTGCTGGCTAAAAGACTAATGTCTCAGGCTTGCAGTTATTCCTGCAGGAAAGTGAAAGTTCAGGATTCCCTTGGCACCTTCAGGATATCACAGTATGGAGAGCTCAGAGAGGAAAAGGTTATTTCCCTAAAGAGTATTCACATAGGAATATTTTTACAAATATATCTTCAATGCAATGGAAATTTAACATTGCCTAGAAATGGCTCCGTGGGAAACTAAATGGGAAATTTCAGAGGGAAAATGTCCCTCCTCCACTAAAAAATTTTAATTTCAGCTATTTAAAATTTCATATTTTGACTGTCTGTAGTGTTGCTTGAAAATAGAGATTTCCATCAAACTATTGAGAAAMGCACTGCTTAGAATTCTAAAATTTCAGAAATCATGTAATATGGGAAAGAAAGAAACAAACATWAAAAGCCTGTTGTCCCACCCTGTCACAAATGAGCCATATGGCCTTGTTTGGAGAGAGGTCATAAACCTTTTTGTTGTCCAAAAGCACACCTGGAACCAGCAGAAATTCCCTTTCTCAGAATTCGATAGCACCAGTGTCACCTTGTGCTTGGGTTGTTGGGATTCCAACCCAGAGCTCAGGAAACCATCAGCTGGGTGACRTGGGTTAAACCACTCCACACCACAGCTTCCCATCCCATTCTAACAGCACTTCCCAGCCTTTCCAGGAAGGTGTGGGRAGGATAAACACGGGGGGCTTTTGAGGTTCCTAGAGTCTACATTTAATAGGATCGTGCAAGTTAGATTTCATGGRCTGGCTYRRTTTCTCCAAAATCTCRTGGCACATATTCTGCATCTGCACAYTTTGCTCTTTCTTGCATTCCTTCACAGCCTAACCCCACCCTTAACCACACCTTGCCTTCCAAGAAGGTTTTCCCATAAGGACTCAAGCCTAGTTTGGGAAGGTTCTTGTGGCTTCTCCTCAAAGAGCCCTCACAATTCTGGAATTTTCCCATTAATTGCTCAGTGGTGTCCCATCTCTGAAGGAAAACATGTCTAAGACATGAATGACATATTTAGCAGCTCTGCAAGCTTTCCCTCTRTTCCTCCTTCCCTGCTCATTATTTGGAACACATCGTTTGTTCCCTTCCAGAGTTAACCTGTGTTAATCTGTCGGTCATCTCCTGCCCTGTCCTGTGTTGTATCTCCTTCCCAACATTTCCTTTAATCAATATTCCCTCCAGACACACYGAGTGCAGTTCTTTTTATAAATGAATCTGCTCTAACCCAGGAGATCTGACATTCAGACAAACCAAACTTCCCTCTTCATCTAAATAATTTAAGGGATCTGCATCCCTTATCAAAGACTAATATATCAGGCACTGCCAACAAGGCACCTTCATTGTTCTTCAGTGCACATTAAAAGTGCATTCCCTGTTTGGCAGAAGCGCTCTGACAAGAGCCATGGTGACTCAAAGATCTCCTGACAGAATTGTGCTGCCGTAAACAACACCAGCACAAGCCTCCCAACAGAAATTGCTGCTGTGATYTGCCCCAATGTGCAGCCCAGCAAAAAGGGAAAATCACCCAGAATAGCCATGACCAGACAGTGTCTCATAATTGAACTCATGTAGAGCTTCCAAGAATTAAGAGCCCCCTCATTTTCAGATAAATTTTGAATTAGCCTCCCGGATGAGCGTACATTTCTCATTTAGCCAGGAATTTATGTCTTCAGCTTCCAGTTGCCAAATATTACATCTGCTCAGATAGTAATGCCATTGTTCTCAAAAAATCTCTTCCCCATTTCAACTCTGAGAACATCACCCCTGACCTCTTTTTTTTTTTTTGAAAAGTTTAAGCTTGAGGCAGGTTTTCTCTTGCTTGTATTTCTGTACAAGCTGTCTTTGGAATAGTGTTCCTAAGTGCTGGATATCAGAGCGAGAACAAACTCCACCTACACGGATACACCCCACAGAGCTTTTCTGATGTCTTTCCCCCTCTCCTGCAAATGTGACCTCCAGGGCACAGCCTTTTGATCCTCTGTCCTTTCT
>NW_026623696.1:463403-525722 GCF_030028575.1 Malurus melanocephalus
AAAAAAAAAAAAAAAAAAAAAAAAAAAAAAAAAAGCCAGAGCTTATGACACAGAGAACAGACTTCAGATCCAAACTTTTCAGCCTGGACTGATGTCCATGACCTCTTTTTAAGATAAGAGAAGCCATTAGTGGTGATCATTGCTGTTTACTGTACACAGTGCTGCTAGTGAAGAAAAATGAAATTTCTCCTTTCAGATGCTGATAYCCAGGGTAATACCTCTTACTTACACAAACAACTTACAGGGTGCTGGGAAAATCTTCCTGTCTCCTCATCATCCCCCCTGCCTGGGTGYACCACTGTAACAGTATTGAAAAAGATAACCATGAAACATTATCCAGACTTTAACAACAACAAATGTAAGTGCTGGGGAAGGTAGTCAGTACCAATCACTTTAGAAGAAACATTAAAGGAATGAACTGCACAGAGAGAAAGCTGCTTCTTCATACATTTGCTGAAGCCTTGAAGCAAAAGGGCATCTTTTCTTCCAGAGATATAGGGCTGAAATGAAGTACTTTTCCAGAGACAGAACAGCTGAACCAGAAAAAYGAGAAGATTTTGTGGCATCTTCATCTCCCTCAGGCATCCTGGCCCACCTGAGGCCTTTCACTTCATAATTCTTCCCCTGAAACAGAAGCTCTCCCAGTCAATGTCRTGGAAACAGAGACAGGAGAACAAATCACCCCACTGCATGCAACTTGCATCCTTCTCTTTGCCATGAAGAGGGGCCAGAGAGTGTCTGATGATCCCAATATGTGGAAAGGTGGCATTTAATGAAATTATCTGCTCTTAATTGAGAGGAAKACTTTCCGTCATGACCAGGCACTGCAAGGAGTGTACAACTAAGTTCAATCCTTTGCTATTAATGAAAGAGAACTGTTGCTGTCTAAACTAATAAGGGATTTTTTTCACTGTGTCATTTATATAGTAGAAGGAATTGTAAAATAGCTTCATGATAGATAACTGTACTGCCGGAGTTTCCTTAGTTTGTCATTTCATACAAAAGGATCTCAGCGACCATAAAATTAAATTTCTCCACATTGCAATTGTTCAGCAATGAGACAAACCAAATTTTCTGCTAATTGAATGCAGTGAGCTACTTATATATTCACAGCAAGCTGCTGCTTTCAGCACCATTGCTCTCTGGCTCTGCAGGAGCCTTCCCGGCAGCGCTGTTGAGCCAGCAGAGCTGGTGTGGAGCTGGCACTGCCACCAAGTCACCCACAGAGCCTCTGGCATTGCCTGGGAGCCCAAGGTGCCACCTTGGTCTTGGTAGGGGCATGGGTCTCTTTTCCTCCCCAGCCTGCTCTCTTGGGAATGTTTTTGGATTCTGCTCTCCTTGCTTTGCAGAAACAGGAATAGATGGCCTAAAACATCCCCTGATTCCTCCAGCTCACCGSTGGTTTAAGGCTGCTTTTTGCTAGCTCATTATCCTCCTGAATTTCAGAGCATAACTTCAGAAACCTCTAACATGGATGTTTCTAAACACAATTCCTCATTGCCTGGCACTAAATAAAAAGAACAATTCAAGGTAAGACACATTTCATGAATGCCTGTTCTCTGCCTTCCTTGCTGCAGTGGGGATGCTCTCTGGATTGATGTGAGCATTCCTCAGACCATGATCCTCTCCTAACAGTGGAAGCAAAATGACCCCTAAATGCCAAATATCAGTCTCTCTCTCTAATTACTTGATTAGGTTTCTCCAGTGTTTGACAGACTCCAATGTTAATCCCAGGCACCCTTGCTTTAAAATCCTGTCCCTCTCCTTGAGTTCTGTCACCTATGTTTGTCCAAGTTTCCCAGCCCTGCACTYCCTGGCGTTGCTGATATAACACTTGGTATCTGCAGTCAGACCCCAGCAAAACACCAGCACTTTGGCCCTGTTTTGTTCCAGGCTATCCTGCTTCATTCACCACTGAATTACCCTTGCACACGAGTCTTTCAAAAGGAGAAAATGTGACAGCTTTCATCTWTTCCATTATGTAGGAACCAGAAGGTAATAAACAAGACATAAGAAGTGAAGCCAGCTCGTAGCCGTACAGGGCAATTTGCATCCTGCCAACCAACAGGTAACCAGGGTCACCCAACTGCACTCTGCAAATCTATTTCACATTCACTGTTGTCAAATTTGCCACATCAGTACAAGTTCCGAGACTTCTTAATAAGCCACTTACAGCCCCAGCTACTGGAATTATCCTGTTTAAAAATTTCYGGCTTTCATTTTCTGAAAGTACTTTTCTCATCTCCATGGTTGCGCAGAGCAGCTTGAAGCAAGTATACATTGAACTCAAAATAACATATGTTTTAAAAAAGCCTTATAATTTCAATCCTCTTATGATCTCTGAGTAATAGATTTGATATTTTTCAAACTTACATTTGGACAGATTGGACGTKAAAAATGCGTCTGTGAATCCGTACATACATGTGTACACGTACATGTGCACATGCCCATCTTTTCAGACACGAGCTATCCAAAAGGACATGGATGAAAATGAGGAGAAGCCTAGCAGTGGTTTCAAGGATTAATTTGGGAAGACACCCATTCCAGTTCTATATATTGCATTGTTAAGAATAGAAGCATTTCACAAATGCCTGAAAGACCCAGAAAAACAGGCTGCTAAGCGTGAGCTGTTAGACAAGCAGTCTCCAGTTGACTTGATGTGTGAGGAATCAAAAGGGTTAAGGGCTGTCAGAGGCCAAAGCATGAGCTTTCTATCCTCTACCAGCTAATCTGGACAACACATTTGAGCTAGGTTTCTACAGGTACAGTGTACAAACTTTTTCTGATGGCAAATTCCCCTGAAAGAGTAATATTGCTGTGGATCTACCCCTACTCTCCGTGTATCAAGAGAACAGTTAGCAAAAAAAAAGGCACTTTCCCCTCCTCTCCTGGAAACTGTACTGCATCTTGGTCAGTGGGCTCCCGGAAGGTGAACTGGATTCTTCAGAATTGAAATCGTGGGTCAGTTATTAATGATGGAATTAATATTATGCACAGCATTTCAAGGAAACACATTTAGACATTTTTCAGCCCTTCATATCAAGGTCAGTTTTATTTTCCATATCCAGTGGTGAGCTCTGCTGAGATCTATGTGMGCTGCCAGCAGGACTCTGCTCACACCAGCCATCCATTAATCCACTGATTAGTTTAGTCACTCACTACATTCTATTTCCACTTTATACTTTCACTATTATCTTTTATACTTCCTGCATTTCAGGAGTATTATGGGGATCTTTTATTAACACATACACACAGGGATGAGATTTAATCTCTTTAATTTATTGTCTATTGTATTCCTAGTAAACCTTTCTTTGCAATATCCAGGCAGCACCCTGATGGTAAATCACTGCTGAAAGACAGTGCAGAACTACAAAGTATTCTTTATTAAATGTTTTATTTTATTACCAAAACTCTGCAAATGTCCTTAATATATTTTCCAAGCTGTTTTCATTTGGCAGTGAAATGGCTGATCCTTGAAAATCTTTTGTCTTAGTGCTTAAACCAGTGAAATCTGTATTCTCTCCTAGGTACACAATTTCRCATGGTTTCCAATAACAGAGATTATTGACATTTTCACTGGTTGCTATGGAGAGGGTCACTGCACACATTTAGCAGCCCAGGAATTGAACATGTCCAAAGGATCTCATGAAGGATGGCTTGGGCTTGCAAAAGGGTTTTGARCTTTGGCCAAGAGCTGACCTAGGATTCAACACGGAGGGAATTGCATCTTCCAAAGGTAAGAAGAGGCAAATGAATCAAGGTCTTGTAAAGAAACTCACGCTACTTGAGCAGTGAAATTTGAGACACTGAAGGCAGTGGAGCTCTTGGCTCTGAGACTCCAAAGGGGGCTTTACTCCTGTGAGTTTGGCTCAGTATGGAGCTTTTCTCCAGGGTGTAAAGCAATGTCCAGGGGGGTGTCCAGCTGCACTCCAGCTTCACCACAGCCCGACCTGCCATGAGGTGTTACCCTGCACCAGCCCAGCTCTTACAGAACCCTCTGAAAGCTGGAGCCAGAGCCAAGCTGCCAGCCTGTTTACTGATGAGCTGTTCCTCAGAGGGACTGAGTGAAATATCTGTTGGGAAAGACCTCACCAAACTAAGAGCATTAGCTGGGCTCRGTGTGCTTTTTATCCCTTCTGGTAYCCRTTCTGACTGTCACTTTGCCACAATGCTACTGATGTATTTCTAAAAAACAAGCTGGAAAATACTGGCATTATTCTATGCTGTTCTTGGATTCTTCGGAGTGGAATTGTCTTTCCAAACTGCCTGGACCTTTTAGCTTGATGTAGCACCATTTAACAACCCTAAGGTTTAACCACCTGACTCCACATAAATGTCTACACTTTTAATAAAATTTTTAGGCCAGGATTTTTTTTTTTATTATACAGCCAATATTATACAGCCAATATTTATCATATGATATGTGCACTTCCAGACCAAGTTTCTCTRACCTCTTCAAGCCCCAGTTTTCGAGATTAACAGTTTACTTAACAGCCACCGTTACAATTTCTACTACGATTTTTGCCACTCTTGTAATTCATATATTTAATTTTGAACTGGCAAAAAGTTATTAAATGTCTCTTGTGAGGTCTACAAGCAGTCAGAAGTTTACAGGATGTAAACCCAGGAGTCCTGAGTCTTGTTCTGTGCCTTAAGCTCCAAGACCACAGGAGTCAAACCCAAGAGACTCATTTCACCATCAGCCTCCCCATGGAGCTGGCAACTGTTCTAGGATGCCACGTTTTCAGCAAGCTTTCTTGCCAGCATGGTGCCTTCAAGGTTTCAGAAAGAAAGTTCAGGCCACCCACTGMGGGAAGGGCTCATCTGTCCCCTCCCAAGGGTGTCTGTGCAGTCCCTGCCTCCCCGCGTGCCTCAAGATCTGTGACTATGAAATTCGGCAACAAGACTCACTTTCAAACGACACACCAGTTCTGAAATGTCAGAACAACCCAGGAAATTAACTTTCAGATCAAGARTAGCTGCTGAGGTTGAACCCCTGCAAGGCTGAATGGATGGCACCACAGAGTAGGTCATATTCCAGAGACACAGCCAAGACAGTTTCTCCTTTTCCCCTCCAAAGCTCAGAGCCCACATGGCTCAGAGTACCAAGGACAACTGAGGCACAGAAGGACTCCCCACTGAGGGCAATGAGCTGAAAGCCTTGATTTCTGACCTGTGCTTTTCCATCCCCATTTTCCCGTTCCCTTAGGCGAGAACCCAAAAACACATTCACACCCAGAAGAGGGTTCACCATAGAGACYGGGGAATGAAAAGAAGACATTTGCTTTTCTTAATTTTTAAATTCTAGTCTCCCAGTTCTTTTCTATGCCCTGGAACCCCTGATAGTCCCCACTGCAGCCCTGCAGTCCAATCCATCCATATCCTACCATCAAACAGTGGGGAGGGAGATGGTGCCTGTCCAGGAAAGCCTGAAGCCAAACAGCACACTCACCCCTGCCTTGGGTGATGCCAACTGAACATCCCTTTTCCCATTAGGGCTGTAACTTCATGACTTCAAGTTAACTGGCCATGGTCCCTTGCTGTCAGGTCACTGCAGCCATCTCCTGTAGGTTGGAGCTGCAGCCCAGAGCGACTCAGGAGCAGCAGCAGCAGCAGCAGCAGCTGATGGGAGGCACAGCTGTCTGACAACTCCATGAACTGGGCAGCCCTGAGCACACCAGAGCTGGGAATAAGGCCCCTTCTCTGCCACAATTCTGAAATGGAGGTCCATTTTCAAAAAAAAAAATCCACAGATCTAGCCGTGGCTCTATCAGTGCCTTCATTTCCCCCTGGAAAGTACACCCTGTGCACACACAGCARCTCTGCAGCTGGGAAGAAAGGTTTATCCATCCCGGGGGCCCAGTGGGGACTGACCCCCCCTGGGGAGGATCAGCTCCCTTGGATGTCTTTCTCCTGTGTAAAAAACCTTTTTCCCTGAAGTCATTTACAATATGAACACTGTTTCTGTCTATTCTCTTTTCTCCCCACAGAAAATCCCTGCTTTTGGCAAAGCCTTGAAAAGGGAAAGAGAAAAGGGCTGGACATGTCAAAGGCTACTATTATTACTGCCTCCTTGTGACAGGCACGGAGGAAGGTGGCTGCTTAAATTTCTGAGACAGACAGACAATGATAGGTAGCAGATGGATGGACGGGCTCCTGCTGGGAGCAGACAATGAATTTCATTTTGTTACAGCACATCTACTGCAGAAGGGGGATGATACTGCAGTATGTGTGCCAAGTTCCCTTCACTGGAATGGATCCTGCACAGACCAGACTCGCACATAGCAGAGATTTTTATATATTAAACAGGAAGAAAAAAAAGAAAAAAAAAAAAAAAAAAAAAAAAAAAAAAGGCTGACTTACAGCTTTTGTCTTCAAAATCCATTCACAGTAAAAACCTAACGGGAAAAGGAAGACTGTCCCACTTTTTGCAGCGCCAGGAGATGCTTTCGATACACCCAGTCCCTCCAGACGCTTCCCAGGTTTGCACAGAAATTGCTTTTCTCGCCAGCGGAGCACGGGCGCTCAGTGACACAAAGTTGGGAGCAGCCTGGGCTGGTGACAGCCGGAGCAGAGGGACCCGGAGGGGACACCCGGGAGGGGACACCCCGTGTCCAGCCTGCCCTCCCCGAGCAGCCGATCCTGTTCTGGGGCTGCAGCCCTCCCGTGCTCCGCAGTCCCCTCGCTGTCACAGCCGCCATCCCCCGCTGTCCCCTCGCTCCCCGATCTGTCACATCAGCCACCTGCAGCCAAGGTGAGCTGGGAGTGACACCGGCAAAGGGGGAGGGAGGGCGTTTGAGCCATCCCAGCCACCGCAAGGCCTTTTAAATTATGTTGCCGGTTTGAAAATGGGTTTAGAGCTTTTCGCTGGTAAATTTGAGTCTAAGCACGCTGCTTTCACTGTCTGTGAAATACTGTGTGTACACACACATAAATATCTCCAGGCTGCAGCCAGCCCCATCCATCCCCATCCYGGGGCTCCCTATTAGCTCCAATATCCTGGCACGGAGCCTAAAGACCTTCCAAGTGATGCATTTGGCAATGATTGGTTATTATAATATAAGAAAAATAATTCCCTGAGTTGGRGGAGGCAGCTCAGCAATGAATTCTAACACAACCCACCTTTGTCTGCTTTTCAGCCTCAGGGTGTTCCCTAAATGACAAACTTGCAGAGCACAGGGATGGGGAGAGCACCTCATCCTCATCATGGCCAGCCAGACCACCCTGTTGAGGCTGTGACTCCTCATAAAAAAAAGCTCTTTAAGCACTAGAGATCCTATTCTATGTGTTTGGTGCTATTAGGATGCAAATTACCTGTGTCTCACCTCAAATGTGAGAACCAAATCCATCTCCCACTGCAGCCCTTGCAATGTCACCGATTGCCCCTGGCRCTGGAGGCTTTCCGAGTCTCAGTGCTCAGGAACAGCTAAATATCAGCTCCGTGACTGTAAGAGCATTCCCTGTCATTTAAAATRTAAAAAATAAAATAAAAAGGAGAGTGCTGTCCTCAGTGTAAACAGTTAACTCCTCCAGCTCTGGAGGGTATTTTAATATTAAGGCAACTCCTTCTAATAAGCCCAGAAATGCAAAAGTGTGTAAGGCTGAAGGCAAGAACTGGGAGGGTATAGAGGTAAAGGAAATAAGCATAGAACCCCTCCTGAATTCTTTTGCAACCTGTTCCAAACAAGACTGATCCCTTTCCTTCCCAGAAAAGTCCAGCCCTTCTTTTCAAGACCCCAGAGCAGCGCACAGGGCAGTATTTGAAATGTGCATCCAGTCCCCCATTCCAGCCAGCCTGGGCACRGC
This sequence comes from Malurus melanocephalus, assembly GCF_030028575.1. Taxonomy (NCBI): domain Eukaryota; kingdom Metazoa; phylum Chordata; class Aves; order Passeriformes; family Maluridae; genus Malurus; species Malurus melanocephalus. Next base: position 471,210 of record NW_026623696.1, read on the forward strand.
AGCTCTCGCTCCTGATTCCACTGGTGAAGTCAACGGGGAGCTTTCTGCAGGGAGAGCCTGGGGGAATGAACTTGGGGATGCATTTACAACATCATCATCATCCCACAGTGTGASACCACTGGGCATTCCCTTGAAGCTCCCACCCCATCACAGTGGGGATGAGCAGCCCAGGGCTGAGCACTGAGGTCTTGGCTGGCCCCGTTTGCAGACACATCTCAGGGAGCACTGCAGAGGCAATCCCAGCTGGGATGGACCTGGTGACCCCCTCTGTGACCTGCCCTATCCACTGACAGCCTGCACACCCCACAGTTTAATTACCAGCAGATATCTTGCTCTCCAGAGACCAGAGGCAGCTGCTCAGTTGCCAGGGGCAGGGATTGCTCTGGTTTGCAGCAGAGCTGAGTACTCCTTGTGCACATCCTTTGAGCACATGTCCTACTTCCCATGCCTTTGTCACATTCCTGCAGAAATCTAATAGGCACTGAATATCAACATCTAAAACAGGAGAAAGTCCATAGCTGCTCCAAAATGTTTGCTCTTCTTTCCCTTCATACATTGCCTGATCATTTGATCCCACTTTTGCTTTGCAATAAAGAGAATAAGGACAATGTTAAAGAAATGAGATGTGACGAGTGACCTTCCCTATAAACTCCATAGGCAGAAAATGAGGTTGAGCAGTAAATTAGAAAGTACCTGTCAGAGCTGCCCTTCCCGATCACTTGGAACCACAAGGGAGGAATTGCAGCTATCACCATGGCAATTCTGCAGACTCTATTTTGTATTGACCTTAAGGTACTACTGAGTGGATAGTGCTAGAAATGAAAATGGGTGTGGATGGAGTGGAACCATATGTACTGTCACTGAYTACCTTTCCTAAAGAGACTCTGAGATTCTAAGGGGGAAAAAAAAATCTTGTTTTTTTTTTAGTGGCAGTGACCCCTAAGGACAGGAGTGCCTGGATCCTCCCAGTAGCTCACATTCTCACTAGAATGATTTCACTCAATCCTTCTCACTAGAAGGATTTTGGCATAACCTTGCAAGTAAAATCTTCTATAAGACATCCATCACCAGTCAGTTTCAGATATCAAATTAAAATAGATGCCTCACATTTCCACTCAGAGCAACTATTTTCATAAAAGAATTAGAAAACACGAACTGAATTTGCAAWACTGTTTGACTTCTGGAAGGTTTGTTTTAATTTTCTTGCTCGGTACAAAGATCTTTTAACTTGCAAGTTGAAGTAATTTATCTTCATGATGCCACCTGCTGACCACAGGGAAAAGGTCACTGCTGTTACCAATGACAGCATCCCAGCAGAACACCCTCTCTTAGCATTTCTGCTCCTTCCTTCCTTCTTTCAAGAGAAGGTCAAGCATCACCTCTCCTCCAGGGAGGAGTGACTRCTAACATTTCCTCTTTGCATTAGGAGCAGTTAATGGAAATGGCAATAAATCACCCTTCATGTTCTCGTGCAGACAGTTACAGCGAGCAAAGACCATCTGCCTGTCTGGACTCCCACGAGGAGCCATAAGATAAGGGGAAAAAAATCATCTTCTTCTCACAAACCTCAATTTTCAATCCACAGCATGACTAAAACTCACAGTCCAAGCCTCTTTCATTCCTGTCCTGGAGGAGATGCTGTTGGAATCTTTTGTGTGGCATTTTTAGCTGTGTCACAGCAGCTCTGGGCAGAGTCACTGCGCTCCATCCTCTCACAGACCCCGACAGGAGTGCAAAGAATTTATGATCTCAGTGAAAAGGGCAAGGTGTGAGTGGGAAAGTCAAATGGTCGACTGAGCTCAGGATGCAGAGCCAAAGCTCAGCTGGACACAGCAACACCAAGCACAGCTGCAGCACTGCCAGCCCAGGAGGAGATGCAGAGTGGGATTATCCTTTGGTGCACACAGAGATTGTACAGGAACACAGGGCAAGAAAATGGGAATTGATGAAGGTGAGCTACATCCACTCCCTGCTTCCCTTTTCAGACACATTTTGAACTCAGTAGAAAATACAGAAGACAAATTCAGGCACCTGGTGRAAGGAAGGGGAGTGCAAACATTTTGAAGTGTCTGACAAAGAGCAGTGATGGTAATGCAGTACAGGTGCCAGCTGTGGAGCTCTGCTAATGAATTTCCTTTTCTCTCAGACATTAATGGATAACCCAGACCGGCAGCACAACATATTTGAAACCCCATACRACTGTTCATGGCATTTTTTAAGCAATGCTGGTGGTACTTGTATTTTATCACCTCATTTTTGTTGTTATATGTAATTTCATTTACAAGGGATGTGGCATGAAACAAGATGCACATAGATTTAGGTGARGGTCTATTTACATAGGTTTAGTTTAAACAGCATCTAAGTAGGTGACAGATTGTGCTTAACAAGTTTAAATAGGCTATTTGCTTTTTTTTTTCAAGTTTAGCACTTAATCAAATGGTTTGCTTGGCAAGTATAGAATGAGCGTCCCCAAGGCAATAGGAGTCAGACAGAAAGCAGAAAGATTGCTTTTTCTGGGGCTTCTGTGGTGCTGAAATTGCACACAGATTTTTCACACACACATTGGCCATTCAAGCAAATCAGGAACCTCATCTGTCCTCACATGCTTGCTTTCTTTCCATCTCTGTTTATTTATTTCTATGTGGCAAACCACTTGGAAAGTCAGCTTCCAGCCAAGGGCATCCATCCCTTGGGCACTGGAGCCATCCTGCAGCCCTGGTGTTGCTGTCTGCTCACAGCCCAGGAACAGCACAGCCCTGCAGGAACCGACCYTCAGCTCCATCACTGCCCTGCTACACTGAGGAATGCAGAGCARAAATTCATATTACTGCTGCATTCCTGATTTACATCTATTTCTGATGCAAACCGACYTCATTCAGGAAGAGGAAACTCCAAYATTGAAAAGCATCAAGGCTGTTAGGATCTGTACATCCCACATCAAACAGGTTCCTCCAAAATTTCAGCGCATCAGGAATTGCATCATCACACATTAGTGCAACCTACCCCTTCTTCTCCAGAGGTGTTTGCAGACCTTTCAATTACCTCCATATTTATCTGCTAGCACACTGAAATATGTGGGATTTTGTAAAATTAGTTTCCAAGCAACACCAGCGAGTGAGTGGGGAACTAGCTTTAAAGAGATGTCTCATTTGTAGGGTGACAATGAGAAGGGATCACTGACCAGCAAAAATTCCCCATGTTTCTTTCTTTTTCCTGATAATTTCCAGAATTCTTCAAGACTGGACTGGCATATAAAGAGTAAAKCATGGGGGGAAAGACTAATACAGATCTGCCTTTCAAAAATATTTGAATTAGAAGTTATTGGACATTGGTTCCTGCTGAGGTCTCCTGAACTGTTTATTAGATATTTCATCACCTCCATCTAAGATCAGACGACCTTGTGAAATGACAATTCCTCATCCCGTTCTTTTCTAATATTTTTCTTTCCTTAAATACAGAAGAAGGGTGCTGTGGGAAAATTAAAAAAAATAATAAAAAAAAACTTTCTTAGTCATTTTCAGAATGTACCACGAAAATAAAAAGAACAGGTTCACTGATAGAGCAGAGTTTGATAATTCATCCTCTGTTTCCTCCTTCATTCCAGGACCTCTCAGTCATACTCAGAAAAGGCTGTTGCCTTTCTATCACTTCCCAACYTTTTCTTTCCCTCACATCCTGTTTTTAATGGCACAGTTGCAACCTCCAGGCTAGGAAAGAGGTAGGAAGCAGGATATCTTGACTTACTAACCAAAAAGGCAAATTTTTTGTGAACAGCCTTATTTGTTTTCCTTTGTGTCTGTAAGAAACCAATGAATAATCTGCCATGTTTGCTTCCATCAAGCTTTGAGGGTTGGTGAAGGTTTCTTTTCATAGAGATGGCTTTGAGGGCTTATACTGAAATAATGATGCATTTTAAAAAACTTTCAAACCACCTGAACTCATCCATTTCAGACTCTTAGCTATCTTTGTACCTTTGATCCCTTCTCACCGGCGGGGGGGGGGAGTAGATTTGAAAGACAATAGAACTTCTTTAAAAAAAAAGTTATTTTCTGAGGCCAACTCACTTTTTGTTCCATTTTCTGCATAAATGGCCTCTAAAATGGCAGATAAAAGCCTGAGCTTCCTGTCTCACTCAGGGAATTCTRGTTTTGTAGTTGCATTATAAATATTCCTTATTTTAAAACATGTGAAAGACATCAAAGAGACATAGCCAATCCCACTCTGTGTGGCAGAAGCACAATTAGTAAATTGAATCTTTCCATGGACAGAGATCCACAGCATCTCAATCACTCAGGGCACGAGGAGGAAACCAAACCCTGTCTCAGCCCTGCCATGTGTCCATGGTGAGCCWTTCCCCTTCCTGCACCTTGGTTTTATCTGCTTAACCCAGATTRCCACAATTCTCAATTTCAGCAAGATACCTGTACAATACATTTATAGAAAATGTTGGCATTAACATCTGAAAATGCCTTCAGATGTCTTCAGAAGCAGCTTTTGTAAACATCCCTCTCCACAGASTCTGGCTCTGTGGCTTTTCTTTGCCTTTGGGAAGCTGATCCYTGCTCTTGCTTGCCAGCTTTGATCCCATCATCATTCCTCCTCTCCAGGCTTTACCTGCCCTTCCTCTCACACAGAAAGGGCTTAGAAAAAGAGACAACACCTCTCGTGAAGCTGCAATTCAGCCTGAAGGTCTCCCTGAGGCCAGAGAGTGACTGAGAGCTGCTGAGGACCCCCTTGTCCTCCCCCTGCCCAGGATCCCCACACAGGAGGGGTTCCAGGTGCCACCACCTTGCCCTTGTTGCCACCTCCAGCCCTCAGTGCCACCCTGCAGGTGGTGACACACCTTTCCCTGGGCACAGAGGCAGCTGATGCCGTGCCCAGGGTGGGAGAAGAGCATGGCTTTGCTTTATTGCTCAGAGGCTGCAGCACCTTGCGAGTACATTTTGTGGAGCTGCCCTTGGAAGGTGAATCAGGCAGAGCTGCTGTTTGCCAGAGCCTCCTGTGAGGCTTCTCCTTCAGCCTGAATGGTTGGAGAGCTCGGGAGCTGCTGGACAGGGGGCCAGGTTTTGGCAGAGCTGCTGCTGCTCAGGCCACAATCTCTCCGCCTCTCATTTGTTCTCATTTGCTCCAGCCAGCAGCTCTCATGACAACTCTGTGGCAGCACATCCTTCAAAGGCCAGCAGCCAGATAAACAAACTGGACTACCAGATATTTCAGCAGCAAGTCTCAGCCAAGGAAGGAAAGCCCTTGAGTCCTCATAATAAGGCAAGGGAATGCAAAACTGCCCCCTCCCTGCAAAGCKTTGACCCTTGAAGGTGGTTGCTCCCTCAGAGAGGAGTCAGGATGTTTGGGATTGCCTGGGGAGCAAGGGTAAGCAGTAGGAAAATGGAGATATTGCAGGAAAACAGAAAAGAAATAGAGTTAAGGAGCAGGGGAAATTCCCTTTTCCAGGGCAGCTGTTAGATCAGCGTGAAGAAAGCAGAGAAGCTGCACCACTGGAGAGTTGGATGAGCAAGCACTGCATTCCAAGCTGCTGGGGAGGCTCATCCAAACACACCTCAGGATTCATCCCTGCTGCAAGTTCTGCAATTAAAGAGTGAGGCTCCCCCAGTGAAAGCTGCCACCGTCCTCTGCTGTGATTTAAATTCCAGAACCCTCTGCAGGCGGGTGTGATCAGTGACCAAGGCAAGCCTTTGTTTGCACTGTTGTCTCACTGCACTCAGCGCTGGCTGCTGCAGGATTCCTCCCTTCCCTGGGCATCTCAATAACACAGAGCACGGAAATGAGGAGATGTGTTATGGGTTTGCAATAAAATCCATGCCTGGTTACCAAGGAAATTTGGCCTTGGTATTAATGTAACCAAAGCATTATAAATTCCGTGGTGAAGGATAAGTCCTTTGTACTGCAAAACAAGGGTGTTCAAATATATTTGTCCCAGTTTAATTAGTTTTCAAAAGTGTGTTTAAATRTGCTTTAAGCTTCCAAACTGCTGGGGAAGCCCAATATTTTATCTCTGTGCAATGTGACAGCAAATAACCTTAAAGCCTRTTCTTCCCCAGAGTTCCCAACTTCTCAAGGCCGAGCAAGCAATGTATTTWTGTTACTGATTGAAACAACAGTTTAGTCCAACACTTGGCTTTACAGAGTCTGCCTGAGAGCCATCAATCCTGTTCAGGTCCATCTGCCAGCGAGCACAGGACTGCCACCAGCAGTGACAGTGACACCTCCCTCCAGGACAGACAGACCTTTCGGATGCAGTGCAGGTTTAGGCAGAACTGTCCAGAGCAGTCCATTACTCCCTCCAGAGCATAGGGCAGCTCTGAGTGATCCCCGTGACACACCAGGGCAAAATGATGATAAAGGACAAGCAGAGGAGCTGCTGCTGCCTCCAGGAACACCCCTCCTGCAAGAGCACAGCTCACAGCTCACAGCAATCTCCTGATGTGAGGGGAGAGCTGCAGAGCTGCACACTTGTGCTCCCAGCCATGTCTCAGCAGTGGGATTTTGATGGGGTGGGGAATACCTCTGATCAAGCCCATTATTCTCCCCATTTCATTATCTAATGGTCCCTGGCTGTGCAGCAGCAGCATAAAGAGTTTGGAGCTGATTTAATTTGCCAGAGATTTCATCTGGGGATCCGCAAGCACGGGGCTGTGATTTCTGTGACGTGGCACAGCAGCAGCTGCTCAGCCCCAGCCCTGAGATGGCTCTAGCCCAAAAGAAATAYGAGGTGCTCATTTACATTGGTTGCAGTTTTGCTCTGGAAAGAAAATAAATTCAACTAATAAAGCAGGACAAATCCCTGACACATGCACAGAAACAGCTGCCTAGGAAAAATGGGCAGCTCTGGGAAATWTTTCCATGGATTTGTAAGGTTAGTCTGCCACACCTTAAAAGCAAGTCAAATTAAGTCATTCTGGTAGAAAATACGTATATTCCAGGTAGCCAAAACACTTTGGCTGTATATCACAGCTCTGACCTTCAAGAGGACTCAGACAAAGGCAAAAGTGGACGCATGCACCTTTAGGGGCTGATTCTGACCCCGCTGCACCCTCTGGTTTGTGCAGCAAACTGTCTAAGATGAGCCAGTCCATTCCTCCTCTCAAACCCCAGAGGCAGCTCCTTGCCAGCCCCGCTGAGCACAATTGCCATCCCAAAGGTCTGAACTGGGCAATTCAAGCAAATTGTCCTTGGTCCTCAGGCTGCAACCTCCACTGAGGGCCAGCACACTAAATCCCTGGCTTTCCTCATCCCTCACTTTCCAAACTCTCTGCATGGGTCTTCAGGATCATGGATTTCATTTTAAAAGAGGGAGAAACTGAGGCASGGCAGCAATGTCCCCAAGGATATGTGACAGTGAGGAGCTCAGGTCACAGTTAATAGCCTCCAGCACATTGTGCAACACCAGCTCACAAAGAAGAGCTCAGAGCACCAGGTATTAATGCAGCCCTGCTGACTTTTCTGTTCTTTTTTTTTCTGACCTCCCTGAATCCCTCAGCCAAGCCCTTATCACTCCTTCCTCAGCTCCCTCTGAGCCTGGAGCACATCAGGAGGAAAAAAACTTTATTTCTCAGCAAGGCTGTAAGAAGAGGGGGAAAGACAAGAGGAAAACAAAGAGGCCTCGGTTTGGAACTCAGTCTTTCCTTCTATATTTGAAATTAATCTTTTTCCTTTTTTTTTTCATTGTTTCCAGTTTCTGGGGAAGGCACCCCTCATGGGAATAACTTCAGGTGAATCAGCAGAGGATGAAGGGTTTTTTGAGAGACATTTGAGAGAGATGAAGGAGGAGCTGTGGGGTTAGAGACGTACCAGCTTTCACCACCTAAAAATCACAGAGCCACAGGAGATGAGCTCAGTTGGTGCCAATGACACCAAAGTCAGGGGTTTGGTCCAGGCTGTTCATTTAAKAGTRGGACTTGGTGATCCTTGTGAGTCCCTTCTAACTCAGAACATTCTGTGATTCTGKGAGAGGACTAACAYTCTGGACTRATTTKTCAAAACTGATTCACTTAAATCCATCCTAATTTCTTTCTAAAGGAATAATAATACCTTGTGGGTAAAGAAGAACAAACACCAATAAATCCTGACTTCCTGAGCTGTGGTCAAAGGCAAGCTGTAGAAACATGAACAGGTTCCTTTCAAAAGGCAGAAACCCTCCAGGGCTGCAGAACTACCCATGCTTCCCAGAAGACACAGAAAATCTTCCTCTTCATCCCAGAACTGTGTCCAGGCCTGGAATCACAGACCAGAAACGTKGGTGAAATGCAGACTAAAATGTTCAGAGGTGCAGAAAATTCAGTGAGCCAGAAAAAGGGTGAAACAGGAACTGTTTGACTTAGAAAACCAGGAGGGGAAGCACTCAGTGCTCTGCAAACAAAAGGTTACTACAGAAAAGAAGTTATGAGTTATTCTGTGGTGGTCTGGGCAAGAAAGGATAGGCTTGGACTGCAGTGGGGAAAATAAAAATGGAGAAGGACTGGAAATTCTTGTGCATGAGAAGTCTGGGTGCTCCAGGCATAAAAATCGTCCATGAAGAGTTTAGAAAAGGATCTTTCATAGGCACAGCAAGGTGAGTCAATCCTGCCTTTAAACAGGAAGAAAGGCACAGACTTATGGCCTTTCCAACCCAATTTTGTCTAACTCCTGTGACTTCTATTGTTAGCACTTGCCTTGCTAAAATGGAACAGTTTCTCATCTTCCTCGAACATACTTTGCCAAAGACAGAGCAAGGGAAAAAGGCATTTTAATTGGAATCTTCTCCATTCACCTCCCGCAAAAACAGAACAGAAAAACAGTTAAGTCATCCCTTCCCAACCACATTCTCCCATGAGGTTTTTGCAGAGAGGAAAAAAACCCAGATCCATTAAAAAAGGCGATATTGCCTTCTTTTTTATTTATTGAAATGAAAACAACTAAAATAGTTCTTTTCCCCACTGAAAAATAAAGAGGTGAACGGAGAAGCAGCAGACAGGCTTTATGGAGGCGTTTATCTCTGAATTATCAAGATATCAGTGATGCTAACATTGGAGAAGGACAAGGTGCTGTGTGCTTAACAACCCAGAGCAACACTGCAAATTGGGGAAGGCTTTGAAGTATAGCAGACTCCTGTAACCAGTGAAAACTCTGGCGTGGGTGTGAGGGTGGATTTAGGAAAGCAGAAAGTAATTTCCTTCYCAGGTAAATTCAGCCCAGGTATTTCTGAAGGCTACAAAATTGGCTCCAGAAAAATCTCATGGGTAGCAGCTTCAAATGGATTATTCAAGCATTTTACATTTATACCGCAGTTTTCAACAAGTAAAGGAGTTTAATATTGTATGTCCTTATATCAAGAAGAGAGTCACCAAATTCAAATTGGGGGCCAGATTTTCCTAAGGGAAACTGAGAGATGAGGCTTTTCTGTGGGATCATACTGAATTAATTCTGAAGTCTAATCATGCAGACTTTGGAGACATTGACTTCGTGTCTCAGTTCTGCAGCTGCTCAAGAAGAATTGTCTCAAACTTTTGCATACCCACACACACTAATGATTTGGCATTTTTTTTTCTAGCTGATCTCACATAAAATCCTTTTTGCAAATATTGATCTGAGAATTCWGGCAAGGAACAAAAGCACTAAATGAGGCAAACGGAACTATAACAGGAAAAAAAAATAAGAATAGAACTGAAACCAAAGCCACATGAAATTTTGTCTGCCATCACTCTTTTAAACTGCTCCCAACAAAATTCATGGCTTTGGAAGATACTGAAAGTATGCAAGCACAGTCCACAGTCATCAATCCCACTATTTTCTGAGCTGGGCAGGGCCTTGGGCTGTAACATTTTTCTCATCACACCCATGATTTGGATGACTGGGGGAGGTATCAGACTGCACCTGCTCTYCTCATTGGCAAAGCCCAGAAACCAGAACCACAATCACAAAATAGAACCTGCCTTTGTCCAGACAAATCCAGAGGATTTTAYATCACACCTGGTCCACTGAGTCCTTCTTTCCAGGGGCTTTTGGTGCAAATGGTAAATTTTCCCTGCCACTGGTGCTGTATGGACACACACACACAGCCTCACTTGTGCAGTCAGCATCTCCCAGAGTCCCAGAGAACAGAACCCAGGACACCTCCAAGGACTCCTCATGTTCCCCCTCACTGTTTTCTGATAAAGGCCAGAGGAAAAAAAAAAATTGCTGCCACTTAAGAAATACATTATTGAGAGCAAGACTCCAAGAAATCCCTTTGCAGGTTGTCCTGAGGACGCTGAGCTGTCATACTGCCCAGGATGAATGACACCCTGCAGGAAGGGACAAGAGTCCTCAGGGCAGCASTAGAGGAGCTTTATTCAAGAGAATTGAATGGTGTCTGACACAGGGAATTTTGTAATGAGCTGATGAATCACAAGGTGGGAGCTCAAGGTTTTCTGAGGTTTTCTTTATTGTGCAGGCAGTTAGACACTGGCACAGGGAAGTTGCAGATGTCCCACCCCTTGCTGGGCWAGGTTGGGTGGGCTCAGAGCAATGTGGTCTAGAGGAAGAAGTCCTTGCCCTAGSCAGGGGGGTTGGAACAAGATGTTCTTTCAGGATCCTTTCAATCCAAACAATTTTAGGATTCTGGGATCACAGAAGAAAGGGACAGGCAGGGACTGTCTCCGAGCTGGCCAACAATGTACATCCTCTCAGGCAATGCTTATTCCCTTTGCAACTGCCTCAAGAGATTTTTTATGCAACTTKTCATCCTTTTCACTAGACATGTTCCCAGCTGGAGCAAAATAAATTACCCTTAGCTATCCAAATGAAGATTAAAAAGCATCAGTAAGCCTTGCCTAACATCTTAACACATTCCAAATCTCTTCCAAACCCATATTATCACTCTGAACAGGACAGTATAATCAATCCCCTCCTACATTCTTTTCACTGTTCTACATAGCCTCTTCCTTTACTTATGGYTGTGCTGTTGCACACTTGCAATCTACCAGAAAAATTTTAAAATAGGAAAACTCTTTGCTCTTTCCTTCCATAATTATCTAGCATAAAAACAGCACCAAAGAAACCAATCCTGCAAAGTCACCTTATTTGTGTGCTCTCAGATTGGTCTGAATATTCAGACTACTTGTTATCCGAAGCTCCTTTTTCTGAGCATGGCACTGATTTCAGCAAAACTATTCCCACACGTTAAGGACAAGCCAGTGAGTTTATTTGAATGGCATCTTCACATACCTGTACCTTCACCCTGAAAAAGCAGTCAAAGATAGTTGAAATGGTTCCAGTCTAAAAAGATTAGGTTTCTTCAACCCTGAAAAGAAACAGCTAAGAGAAGCACAAAAATATCCATAAAATCAGGAGTGGCATGGAGACTGGGAACAGGTACAGGCTGCACATGCACTCTCTCCAAATCAGAGCTAAGGGCTATCACACAAAACCATAAGAACAAATTCAAAACAATCTAAAGGAGGTGATTCTACATAAACGAGTATTGCAGCCAAGGAACTCATTGTTCTGAATGTTGTGGATGGCAGTAGTTGACACAGGCTGAAAATTGGAATGTTTCTCTGAAGAATGAAATACAAAGACAGACTCTGCCTTACAAAAGCCCTGCATCACAAACTGCTGGAAGCAAGACTGTTTAGAAAACTACAACTACACTTGCCTGTATGCTGCTGTAAATGAGACACTAGGCTAGATCCTGCATGTTTATTCTTACATCCTTATAAATTTTTTTTTGAGGACGAAATATTGCTGGGAGGAAAAACAAGGCCAGGAAATAATGTTACTGAATGTTTTCTGTATTGTTATAAAAACAGAAGAGAAAGAAGTACAGCTTTTCCAGAAACTTCAATTGAAAACAGTGAAGAACCAAGAACCAAGAACCAAGAACCAAGAACCAAGTAGGGACAAGCAGGAACTCCATCCCTCACCATTCACCACTGGTACTCCTACACACCAAGAGTGAGCTCTTCATGAGGCACTGAAAACAAAGGGAAATAAAGCACTTCTACCATTTGTCAACAAAATTGAGGAGAAAAATCTCTCAATTTTATAKCGAGGAAAGATTCAGTTACATTTGGAGATGCCTCTTGACCACAAGTCAAAATTCTGGCTTACTATTTCCCCAAGGTATGGGAAGATAAAAAATGTAAAATAACCCGTGAAACTTCAAACAATAATATTTTTCTCTAACTACTATGGGATTTGGAAGACTTGACCCAAATCTAAGGTGTCCAAATAATGCTTCATTTCTAATCACATGTCTACAACATAAATTACACTCACAACCCTGTAAAAACCCTCAACTCTTCCTCTTCTGATTTACAAATTTATTCATAGGAAAACACTTCAGTCATCACTGAGCTGTGATTGCCTCTTGGGTGGCAGGGAGCACTTCAACAGCTCGGTGCTTGAGGATGCAACAAGATGAGACACGGCCAAGAGCATTTTACCTGGGCAGAGCAGCCCAAATCCCCAGGAGCACTTTGGTTCTAACTCTCAGTGACACCCATGGCAGTGTGGCCCTAAAGAACTGCAGGAGCTGTGTCAGTGCAGCTGCTCCTACAGAGCTTGGTCAGCGTGAGCAGTAAATCCCCTCCAGGAGGGATGCTGGCTAATGGGAAGCTGAGACACATCCTGTTYCACTCCTCCTGCCCAGAGCAGCCTCCAGACAGAGCTGCTGAGACCATCACCAGGGTTCCCAGGCTGCTCTGCTGGGTGTGTTCTAAAGCAGAAGGGCTGCCCCAGTGCCCACAGCAAATCCACAGCATTTACACGTCTGTGTCAGCACACTGCAGCTCTGAGTAACTCACAGCAAGCTGCCAGCCCTGCTCCTGCAGGCCTGRAAAATTCAACACCAGAACAAAGTGTATAGACAGGCATTAGGGGAAGCGAATTATCAGGATTACTATGGTAACAACACGGARTGAAGGATGGCTTCAAGGTCACGACAACATATGCATCTTGTAGGAACAGCTAATTGTCTGACTCTGCTCACTGACACTCACTGACACCACAACATATTTTACTCTAAATACCTTAGCATTTGAATTTTGCTGCCTCCAGCTACCATTAACATATTTCGCATTCATTCTTTGAATAAATCCCCACTAATGTYTCCAGTTAAAGTTCCCAAACATATATTCAATTTATATTTAATGAGACAGTGTGAGTTAAGTAAATGAGTGCTCATTAATTAAAGCATATGTATAGTGGGCTGAGAGGATTAATTAGTTAATGTTTGCAGAGAGCTCTAAAAAATGTAAAAACGATCTAAACATGAACTGTGCTTTGGGAGGAAGAAGCAGAGTGAGGAGATGAAGAGATACAAGGCATTATATCTAACCTTTCATGAACACTCTTAAAATCACGCATGGTTTATCATCAGTGTTAACTGCAATGAGAAACTARCCCCATGTTAGTTCAAATCTGGTTAATCAGCTGTTACTTTTTGTTAAAAGTAAAAAGGGCCCAATTCTCCAGTTCTGTCTCCACTCTGACAGTGTCACAATACATGACCAGACAGAGTTACTGGATAAGCTCCAGAGGGGACAGCTCAGCCCAAGRGCAGTGACAGTGTTTGAAGGGCCCCTGTGGTCTCCAGGTAAATGTAGAAGCCAAATTTTTGTAAGGCTCCCACCCATTTTCCACAGCACCAGTGAATTCCTGAGCTCAGCACTGGGACTGCCGGCTCCTCTCTGGCTCCAGGGTAGAAATCACCAATGCTCAAATCCTCTGATTGCAACCCCTGTACACATCTTCCTTCTGCTCCTTCCTTCTCTTAATGATTCCAGCTCCTGGGCACTGTCTGTGCACTTGGAGACCTGCCTGGCAGCATGAATGGAGAAAAAGAGCATTTAGAGCTTTCTAGCACAGTCTGCCACTGGCAGGGAAAAGGCAGCTTGGTCAGAGCTACCTCACTGCTCCCTGGCCTGGGCTGTGACAGCTCAGCCCCCACAGCCCCAAATCCATCCAAATCCACCCAGCCCCAGGACTGAGAGTCTGCTCTGCAGGAACCATCTCAGAGGAGTGATGGACCCTTGAGCCAGGCACAGCCAAAGCTGCCCCATGTGCCTTCACTAGCCCTCCCCAACACAAGGRATAAGCAGAGAATATTTGTGGGCAGACAGCCAGGGAGATTTCAGTGTGTTTCTTTGACTTTTGCCAAGGTAGCTCATTTTTATACAAAGCTGGAGAGAAGGGGCAGAACAAAATAAGTCACACAGGGAAGACCTCTTCAGACAGGGTAATTGATGCAGGGCAGGGTAATTGATGGAGATTGTGTATTAGCAGAGCTTTCCAGGACAACACACTGGTAAACCTTATGCTCCTGCTAAACAGCCCTAGAAATTAATTTGGCTGTCTGCAAACATAGAATGAAACAGCCTGCCTGACCTCAAGGTGAGCCTTTCAAGCACAACAGGGCAGGGAATGTGCTTCCCCCTTCACCTCCTGAAAAGTTAATAAAATATGATGAAGCAAGTGAGCTGCCTGTGACMGGGCTGTGCTGTGTCCTCAGCAGACCCAAACCCTGAATGTGCAGGAGGAGCCCAGGTTTCTCCCCAGCTTCACGTGAGGCACTGAACAAGGGGGAAAACCAGCACAGGGTCTGTGAGGAGCCCTGCCAGGGTGGGTGCTGCTGGGKCTGGGGTGGCACTCTGGTACCCTGGGAGGTTTAGACACGTTCTAGGGTGTGTCTCGATCCTGCCATACACCCTAAGGACACTCAACCAGCTGCAGGATGCTCCCATCCTCATGGCCTTCCAGTGAGAAACACCACCAAGGAGTAATACATGCCCTTGCGGTCCTAGTGAGAGATTGTGGCTGCTGTCCCAGACACAGCTCCCCACAGATTAGGAGAGGCTTCTGCAGCTTGTCCTGATACTGTTCTGCAGCAGTACCAAGAAAGAGGAAAGCYCTTGGGTGGTGGGGCAGAGAAAGCAGAAAGCTCAATGGTCAGGTGCAAGRATGGAGAGCAAACCAGCACAGGAGAGCTTTGCTTTCAGAATTACCTGCCCCTGGGTTTCACTATCCCCCCAAAAGTGGCTACTGACCCACTTGCATGATGTTCTGCTGTCCCACCAACCATCCTGCTAACTTGAAGGGCTCTCTGGGCAACATCCCCCAAGAAAAACCCCAGCATGTAAGCACATGTCTCCAAGCAGCTGCTGCCAGCATGCCTGGTGTGCTCAGCAGAGGAGAAGCTTGACTCCTTTCAGGAGAAAAATCCTCATTTGTTCAGTAGACTTAGGATGGTCTCACTGGTAAAGAATGCTGGATGATTTATTCAGCAGTGCCTTTCTCCTGGAAGGACATGAGCCATTCTCTTAGGAGACCTACAAAAATCACATTAACACTAACATGTTCTTTGATGATTAGAGAGTTTCCCTGGCAACACTCCATCAGTGCAGGCTGGCAAAATATATTGTCATAATTGGAGATAGACTTTTCCCCCTTTTGCATTACAAAGTAATCCAGCTGAAGGGCTCCAACTGGATCCTTCCACATATGGTGCCTATTTTCAATTAAAACTATCTCCTTTGAGAYGATGGGAGAAGAACTTTTTCAGGAATTTCCCCATACTGTCATTTGTGTGCTCATGAGGTTTTGTTTAACACAAAGCAATCCCCCATTTGTTGCTCCACAGCTCATGCAGCATTTAGCTGAGTGTTTTGTATTAATGATGGTCACCATTAATAAAACAGTTTGTAGATTAGGAATTTGTACCACCTTTTATAATTAATAGGCATCTCTTACTAAATCTCCTCTACGGTACTTTCTGTCCTAAATTCTCCAAGCACTTTCTCTTCCCATCTAGATCCCACTGGCAGACCATAATCTGCCATGGAGAACTGGCTCAGCTTCTAAGTGGGAAAAAATGGAGACATGGCAGGGCACCAGCTGGTGCAGCTATTGCAGGAAATCACAGCTATCAGACTTAATGAGAGAGACCACAGCAACTATTAGAGCAGCTCTCGCACCAAACATCAGTTGAATTTCTTTATTCCTCAGTAGATAAGTGMCATCAAAACTTCTAACATTTGCTWGAAGCATTGATTAAGTTTGCAAGCACCAGCACCCACTTGGGGAAGCCAACCTGACCATAATTATCTGTGTGACTAAGTCCCAACAAACACTTCCCTGGGAAAAGATAAGAGGTTTTAGGAACTGATACCTTCCAAGACCTGTTTCATATTCCCAGTCTGGCTACTGAGGGAATTTGAGCAGCTTCAAGCCTCAAAGATAACTTGAGGCAATCACTGGTGAAAAGACAAAGCCTTGATCTCTCCCCAGAAGTTGGACTTGAAGAGTAATACCRGCTCCTGAAGAAACAGGAAGCATAAATTATTTCTGTTAAAAGTACAGAATTAAAGTTATGTTAATATAAGTCATTTAGCCATATGAGCAGTCTCCTAGCAATTGCATAAATTACTGACTGAACAAGGAGTTTCAACCAGAACATCATTTCATGGACAGACCCTGACTGATTTCCAGGCAAGCAATAACAAGCGCTCTGGAGGGAGCTGCTCTATCCTCAGATGAATGGAATTAATAAGTCACAGAAAGCTGTTTAATAAACAAATTCCCCWTTTTTTTCTCATGTGGACTGTACAGGAACAGAGTGTGTGGAGACAGAAGCCTTTGCCGTTTCTGTGCATTTCCCAGACCATTTCCTCATCAAGCCTTGCCACTCACTTTAAGCCCATCACTTCTAAGCCCCATCTGCTTTGATCTGCAGCAGAGCCCATGGCACTGCTGACACCTCCTRAGAGGGTTTGTCACCTCTACAAATCCATATGCTCCACTCAAGGCAGTTCTTTTGTCTGGTCTCTCTCTGCCTCCGGGGACAGAATGGCAGAGTTTCRGTTCAAATCTGTTATTCCCCTCTAAGACTCAGCCATTTGTAGCTCTTAAATTGCAGTTTAGCAGTTAGACTGAGACGTTTCAAGTTTATCTTCCCACACAAGCAACAGCAAATTGCAGCATGAGCCCTGTGTGCAATTTTGCTCAAGTGGCCTGGGGCTGGGAAGTGGCTCAGGGAAGCTGTTTTGCTGGAGATGAGCACTTTCCCAGTCACATCTTCCCCRCACAAAGCTCTCCTCCCTCTTAAGTGCCCCTGGAAAAAGTGATGGATACACTGCAGGCAGAAGCTTTGTAAATGGCCCAAAGTGAAACCCCATACAGTGAGCTAAAACTTCYTGTTTGAGGAAAACCACTGCAGAACTTTTTACTGAGTTGGGGRAAAGGTCATTGGACTCCTTTTAATTGTGCTTAAAAAGGTTCTGTACATTCCTAGGGAACAGCAACAGTCCTGCTGAATCACCACAAGGAAAAGCCTGTATCTAGGCAGATCTGGCTTTGCAGACAAAAAGCTTCCAATTCCTTAGGACTGGAAGGATTTGAAAGGAGAGCCAGCTGTGCACACATTTAACAGGATTTAACCCAGGAGAGCTGGATCCTCCAGCTACCATCACAGTGAAGGTTAGCACAGGGCAGAAATGAGCATGGGAAACTTCTTTTCCTGAGGCATTTCCATGTGCAAACGTGGCTGTAATCACATTTGGTTTATCTATAGAGTGCCCAAAACAATCTCAGGCCCAGCCACGTCTCCACAACCTAAGGCACAGAGATATCAGAGCCTGCCTCCTAGATTTGCATAGTTCATAAACAAAAGACTTGTGGCAAATGCTATTTTWAGGACTGTGCTGGTGTCAGACTGGAAGGAGCATTTCTGTCCCACCTGAACTCCCAGTCTGTGCCGSTGTCACTGGGTGATCAGTCCCAGGACAGGCTGGCACAGCTGCAAAGCCACAGGAACACCCCAGATCTCCTCATGACCCGCCCCACACAGAGCTGGGTTTCATAATTTATGGCAGCAATTCCCCCATGCCAGACCCCAGCAGGCAATGGGGAGGAGGATTTTGGCCTCATCTTCTCCTGTATGGAGACACTGTGACAGTCTGGCATCTTCTGCCAGTGTGCTCCTGAGGGGAAGCTTTGTCCCAGATTYCTACAGCAGGTTCCCTACCTGCAGCACTGATGGGTGCAGAGCCTCATCAGCTCCCCGTGGAGAAGATTTGGCAAACCAAATCTTCCTGTTTTTTCCAATTTCAGAAACCTGAAGCTCGTTGACAGGAATAAGCAAGGAAGGAATAAACACAGTGCTCTATCAAAGGTTCATCTCTGAGGAGCAAGCCCATCACCGCTGCTGCTTCCATCCAGCTCCACAGTCACCTCTATTTATTTACCCACGSCTCTCCACAACCCACAGAGACATCAAGTGGCCAAAAAATCCAGTTGCACATACAGAGCAAGCTGCAGTCTGCTGAGGAATATTTAGGAGGAGAGTGGAACATCTGAGTTTAAGCAAAGTTGGGTCATTCACAACCCAGCAAGGAGTTTTCTCTCCATGTCCTTATTTGAAATTATTGTGTTTTATTCTTCATTTCCCTCTTTTGCTTTTAAGCCTAATAAAAACAAGCCAAAATAAAATACAAACAGAAAAGAAACTAGACATTCCCTGAAGAGTGGATGTACACACCCACCAGTCCACACAGACACTGCTCCTGCTGAGGGTGTGACAAAACCCCTCAATACAACATCTGCTGAAGGAGACCCTGGACTGGGGCCTGTGCTCAGGCAAGAGAGACATCACAGTAAATAGATTGTRCAAGTTTATTTCCTGGACTGTGCCCTCTCCCTCTCTCTCCTTCTCCCTGTATAAAGTAAATAAGCTTTTAGTTATCTGTTGTTTATTATTATTATTATTAGTTTGGGTTGTTTTTTTTTTCCCTGAATCCCTGCTGTGATGCTATCAGCAAAAAGCAGAACAGAATAGAGGGAACATGTCTTTTTCTTAGAGAGCTGGGGGGAAAAAACCCAAAAATTTCAAAGCTAATTCTTGACCAAAACTTGCATCACTGACTGCTTTCCACACCTTCCTCTCTGATAATGAGAGGCTTGGCTGGGGACCTTGGCAGCAAGTCCAGGAGCCCCAGAGGTGCTGGGAGGTGCCATCCCTGGCTGATAGTGCTGTCAGGAGCCTTYTGGGACATGGCTGACTAAATCTGGCATTAAATCAGTTGATTCAGAGGGGTTTCTCTCACACCAGGAGCTAAGAGGGTGAGGAATTGTGGGACAGGTGTTGTGTGCAGGGGTAAGAGGTGAAGGACTCTGCTTTTGCAAACCAGCCTGGCAGGTTTCCTGTGCTTCAGCTCTCAAACACCACGGCCAAGAGCAGTCCCAAACTCTAMTTCCTGCAGTGCTGTTCCAGAAGAGAATTTTACTTTCCCACTCCCARGCAATTCCCATCCCAGTCTGCACARGAGCTGAGATCATGCTCAGCCTCCAGATCWTCAGCTTCCCCAGGAATCATCCCAATTAGATGCACAATCAGTCTCTGCTGCCTGGAACAAGTAACTCTTCGAGTTTTCAATTTCCTAGAAGGAACAAGAAGGAAGAGCCCTGGGACAGAGCCCATGGACACTTGAACAGAGAGGCCAGGCTGAAGGAATGAAGAAATCTTTCCCCAGCCACAGAGCAGAGAAGAAACTGCACCAGGAGCCACCAAGGACATGGCAAGGTCAGCACTCAGTCTCCCTGCTGCTGTAAACYTGCCAGGATGAAAGGAAAGCATGTGTGATGGGATTGTTACAGAAAACTGGGATTAAACCTGCCAAGAGACCAGTGTTTCACCCTGAGGTTCAGGCATTCATTTGAACCAGCAGCCCCTGCAGTCCTGAAACATTAAATCACGACAAATTTCCCCCTAAGACACACCTTCACCTTTCCTTCTCCCACTGTTGTCTGTGGGGGTTTAATACTCAACTCCAATTCAGCTCCCTGACTGGAGAGAATCAAACATGGAGTGTTTTCTGAGCAGCAGAACCTGCCAAACCCATTTTCCTTCACAACCACCAGTGTGGATTCTCTCATTGAGCCCCAAAAGCAATACCTAAGATGCCTCTGCCCAATTTCACTAAAGCTCATTTGTTGTAGACTTAAAGGGTAGAGGAGCACTGACAGAGTTTCAGCTCAAACCATAGGAAGCCAGGCAAGGAAAAAGGTGTATCCCAAAAGAATTTCCACACAGGAGAGTTTCTCCAGCTCAGACTATCACCTCCAGACTAGCTAGACAATGACTGTGTTTGGCAGAGCAAAGTTTGTTTTACTGCACTTGAAAAGTCCTCTCTGGGGAGACCAGAGCTCCCCAGGGCTCCCAGCAGTGCCCTTTCATACACATTTGAAAATAACATCCAGATCAATTCTTTCCAGCCGGCTTTGTCTCTCCAATTCAGGTTAAAAAGCTGTGTAGACTGTGCAATACTGACATTGGTGCAGTTAGAGCTGCATGAAGAAATTCCACTTTTCAAATATAAAGTTTGTTTCAGGGCTGCAGCTGGGATAGACATCACCCATGGGTGTTCCCTCCTCTGGCAGTRGCACCTCTCTGAAACTGCCCCCTATTTTCTGTGAGTCAGGACAGAAGTGCCCATAGCTGCTCTGGCTGTGCAGATATCAGACAGACAGCTCTATTAAACCCAAAGGACAATTGTCCTCTCTGTATTTCAGATCRGTCTAAAACTGTGCTACAGGGGACAATTAATCTTCAAAACCAATTTTTTGTCAAGAGGCTAAATTTCAATTGTCTCAGGAATGGTGGTGCTGGGCTGGTAATAACTGTCTGACRAGGCAGCCTCCGAATTCACTGCCCAAGAGAACCTTTCTTTATTAATAACTTTTGTCACAAACCACAGGTCCTTTTTTGACTTTGAGAAAACATGTTGCTTTATTTACTGTGTTAAAAACCTCAAGCTGTCATGAGTCAGAAGATTTGCTTTGGGTTTTCACTGCATTGTGAGACAGGGAGTATTTTGAGCAAGATACGCCCTCCTTTCCCAGGAAGACAAATAAAAGCCTATTTTATTCTRGAAGAAACACAATAAAAATGCTGCTTTTCCCTCCTTTGTGTTTGTGGCCTTTTCCCCCATTCCCCACTCCTCAGTAATCCTGATTCTCCAAWATTTCTCTCTGATTATTTATCCACACAGCTCTTTGCTGTCTGGCTGCTGYGTTTGGACTCAGGCTTGCTGCTTGCCATCATCCAGAGGACACAGCTCCCGGGAGATCCTTGGAACCCTCAGAAGCATCAACCCCATCATGTGCTCGAGGAGAGGCTGCCCCAGCGCTGTGCATCCTGCAGGAGCTGAGCTTGGCTCCCTCCAGCATGGAAATTCCAGGATTTCTCCCCGAGACACCGTCCAACACCTGAATCACTGCAGGAGTGGGATGGATCCGGGCTCCCCTCTTTCCAAGGGACACTGAGGTTCCCCCTTCACTCTTTCCTTGGTCCTGAGAGCTCAGCTCATCCCAGAGCAGCGCAGTTTGAGCACCCGGAGAGCAGAGCTGAGCAAAGCTGTGCAGCCAGCACACCCTCCTGGCTCAGAGCAGACATGGCTCTGCAGCTCAGCCAGCAGATGGAAGGAACCCCGGCGTTTCAGCTTGCCAAACACCTACTTTTGGGATGCAGAACACTGCTGCCAATGCAGAGGGTGCTGCCTGCAGGGTGTCTGGATCTCCTCAAGCCACRGCAGCTGATGTCAGCCTGAGCCAGGCACATCCCACACACATTTCCTGGTGAATCGTCCAAAGTGTGGCAATACTCTGATCTTCTAAGACAAACTTCTGAAATCCCAGATTTCCCCGGGATAGGCCTGGTGTGGGTGGTGTATTTCACATTCCTTGCTTGGCACCAGGAGCCTCTCACTGGTACCCCCAACCCTGGCAATGCTGCACTTCACTGAACTGGAAGATGGCCCCAGCTCTCCCATTTTCTGCTACAGCTGCTCTTCCTGTAGAGGAACCCCCAGTGTTTCAGGAAATTGTAGCTCTMCAGGAGCTACTTTTTACTAGCAAAGGGATATTAATGAATTGAATTGCCTGTTAGTCCCTGCATGTTCTTTATTTCCAGCTCRCCCAGCTAAAGCCCATTTGATTTGAACGATAATCCAATAAGCATCAATTAATAAAATTAACTTTGCAAGGATTGGATTTCCCTAGTGCACGAGACAGATTAAGGGACAGGCCAGAAGGGAAAGAGAGATGAAACTTCTGTTATAAAAAGACATTTCTGTTAAATTCTGGACGTTTTCCTTTGTACAAACAAAGGTTCAAAGGACTCCCGCCCTGCAGAAGGCCAGTCCAGCACTGTCTGTGGGTGATTGGATCCCTCCCAGGTATTGAAACAGGCACCTCACAGTCCTGACAAACCAGGCTGGCCCTGCAGGCTCTGAGCAGCAGGGATGATGCTGCAGGATGCTCCAAGCAAGGCAGCCAGGTCCCAGCTCCTATTGCAGGTTCTGCTCTCCCCAGATTCACCCAGAGCCCTGCCCTGCCCACCRTGGAAACACTCAGTGATCATCCTGAGGAATGAAACAAACAGAAGGAAGATTCAGGAGGAGAGGGGAATATGCACCACATGCTTGGAAGTGAGGACAGCAGTGTCCAAATAACCTATAACAGCATTCCTTTGCATCCTATAATGTTTGTGTTGCTGTTTGCATTGGCTGATCACAGCTGGAAGAACTCATTCTCYGTCACTGAGACCAAATTGAGATCTCTAAAAGCCCTGAACACCAAGCTTTGGTAAAAGCTCTCTGCTGCTCAAATATTATTTTAAATGACTGGCACTAGATAAAGCTCCTTCAGCTTTAACCACAGAACCACTCTCTTGCCCCAACCACTCTACTTGTGAGAGTTCCCCCTACATGGCTCAAGGCAAAACACATCACAAGAATTGCTGCAGGATTTTCAGAACAGGCCCATTTCYGGCACTGAAATAGGAATAATCCCTTTAGTGACCCCAAATACTTTCTCAAGCACAAAACACACTTTGACACTTCAATTCATATATCATGAAAACACCATGCATGTTGAGGTAAAAAGAGGAGCAGTATGCTTAGTTACAAGGAAATGCCATTAACCAACAGTCTGGGGTTGCTGCAGGCTGAGCTCAGCCCATGAAAAATTAAAGASAGCAGAGACCTCTAATGCATCACATATCAGGAGAGCCATTAAGTAATCAGTCAGCATCCAGTTTTATAGGCATTTTGGGCATAATTCAATCTCCATTCATTTTAGATCATTTCCTTAATGAAGTAATGCACTGGACATAAATATTTCAATGCAACTCTCCAATGCTCTTTAAGTAGTAAGCAGCTTTCAGTAACACAGAAMCCAATTAAGCTGTAAAGGATAAAGACTGACACAAAAAAAACTGAAAGAAGGACTAGATGCAGGAATAGTGATGTGCCTAAATCCCCAGGATTCTGGCATATTGATACATCTGTGCTCCTGAAGAGCCATTAAAGACAACAAAGGAGACCAGAAGAAAAATCTGGGGTTATTAGGATGCTGTTTTATAGCTAGACTGCCTCTTCTTTACATGTGCACCTCACAGAAAGAACTGCAAGCCTAAGAAAACTATTTACAGCCTTTGAACCACAGGCTGAGGTATTTAACACCAAAAGTTACAACAAACATGGGGGAGGTAACCAAGAATATTAATTTTAGTATGTAAGAGTCAATTTTTAATCCTCTAAAGAGTAAACCAAAACACAASAAGAGGAGAGAAAAGTTTAAATCTATCAGAAGGATGGGGAAAGGAGTCTCTCTAGGTGTGAAAAGGCCTTTTCCCAGGAGAGCAAGCTGGGAAGGGCTGGTGATAAAAGGGAGGAGTCAGTTCAGTGCATTAAGAGCTTTTAGCAGAAGGTGGTGGAGACTCTGGTTCCTGGCTGGAGCTCAGTGAGTATTATTTGCCAAGCAGAACTCCCTGTTCTTTGGGGAGTTTCAACTTCATGTAAGGTATTAAAACTTTTCCAACTCTATTTTTTTTTTTTTTGTAATGTCCTGGTAGCTGATGTATTGTATTGGTAGCAAACAGCATTCCTGTGGCTGCCACCCCAAATCTGAGGTCATGGCAGCTCCACTCACAGCTTATCACACACTGAGCTGCCCTGGGTGAGGCAAGGGTCCAGGGAACAGCACTGCCCCTGATCTTCCCTGGATTACACTGTGTGCTGGCAAAGGGGCTTCTACTATTGCAATTCTGCTATTTTTTTAAGTTTTTGAGTGCTTGGCTTTGCCACATGTTCAACATCATTAAAATGATGTTGAATGCACATTTTTTCCGTGCAATTTCTGTAATTGAGATAAACAGAAGATGTTCTACTGTAAATAAGAAAATAGCCCACATACTGCCCTTCAAGCTATAAATAGTTTAGGTGCCAATGGCTACTACCACTGACGCTGTCAAATGATATATATTTTTAAAAAATAAGGTATATGGGACTCACACAGGTGCGTGTCCCTGGGAGCCTTTCCTTTCCGGCCACTAGAGAGAGCCCTGGGATAGAACGAGCTGCTGGAGCATCCCGGGCACTGCACACCGACAGGCATGCGGGCAGAAATAATCACTTAAAAGAAGAATAAAACGCTTTTCCGCCTTCCTGACTCCTTTTTTTATATTTTTTTCTCCCAAAAATTGTTAAAATTTATATTTATTAGTCCACGCTATTTTTCAACAAGCTATTTGTTTTTAATCTGCTCTTCAKTTCTCAAGGGAGAGCTGGATTGGAAGATAAACTGTCACGGCTTTTTCCCATCCCTTTTTAAAGATATTTGGGAGAAAAAGATTCTCACCGAAAACGACTGGATTGCACACAATGGCTGGCACTAAAACTTAGTAAAGTTCACTCATGTGAGAAATGCAAATGTTGTTAATACACCCAGTAATTGTGGGGTAGAGGCATCAAAACATTTCCATGGGAGTCAGGAGTGCAGAGGTGTCAGTGTGAGCTGTGCTGGAGCTTTATCTGAAGGCAAAAGCCCYTTAGTGCCACACAGTTGGCACTGTGGCATCCCCAGGGGATCACAGCCACACTCAGCACCTGTGGGTGCTCTCTGCCTCAGGTGTGGCAGCAATGCACCCCTCTCCTCCTGTGGGATGCTCTGCCCTGCCTCTCCCAGGTTCTGTGGCACCACTGACAGTCCTGTCTGTGCTCAGCACTCATTGCCCAAAGGTGAGTTCTTTTGCAGTAGGCCAAGCTGTCTGGGTTTGCTGTCAGCCTCCTAAATTCACTGAGAAACCCTTGTTCTTGGTGCCTCCCTTTGCCTTTGGAGAGGGGACTGCAGGCAATCCCTTCCTCCAGACCGGCCTGTGCTTGATGGGAGGGATGTTCCTGGGCATTAACAGGCACCTGCAGGCTGGCCTCCAGTGTTTCATCAGTTGTCAGCAATTAACAAGTAAATAAAAACACACAAGGGAGGTGCTTGAGTGGGGTTTATGTGTTCCTTGGCAGGCTGAGCAGAACCTTCTGGGATGATGTGCTGTTTGGCAGCTGGCGGCCAGTGCCAGCGGTGGGAATAAACCTTGAGTATGTGCTCATTTCGTCCTCTCCCCAAACTCCAGCTCCCCTGAGTAAACTCCTACTGCTGTACCAGCAGCTGTAAAAGCTCTTTTTCAGTCTGGGTGGACAAAGCTCACATTGCCCAGGCAGCCTCTGGTGTCATGCACATGCCACTGCTCTCTGGACACTGCCTGACCTGGGGAGGATGAAGAGGAGAGGAAGGCAGCAGGGTAGAGCACTTTTGGGTCAGAACCCRTCCCAGCTCCAAGCTCAGCCCAAGGAAAGGGATGTTGCTGCACTTCTGCTCACCTGGGTATAAACCCCACTAGTGAGACACACATGGCTCACAATTAAACCCTGCAAATGTCAAATATCTCCAGTAAAATAAGAAACCACCCAAATCCAAAATAGCCAGGAAAAGCTTGTCCTGTGAYGTGGCATTACGCTGTTTACACGTAAGTAGAAATCATGTGCAGCACGATTTCAATCCCTCAGGAGCAGCCAGGGGCTCACTGTGCCGTGTTTGAAGCCTGACCCCAAAAGGCCACGAGGTGAATCATCGAGGRGGAGTTAGGATGTCTGTCTGTGGGGGAAGGGGCAGCATGGCAGCTATTACTAAGCAAAAGTAGTGYCAGGGCAAAGGAGACTGTGAAAACTGGTGTCAGTACTCTGAGCTGCTGCTCACCAGCAACAACATGAAACAGGAGCAGGTTTTGGCAGAGCTGCTTGGGCGCTTGTCTGGGGCTCTCTGGGGTCAGGGAAGCACAGGCATTCAATAAATACACAGCTGCCAGACTCAAGTTCTTTGCTTGCTTTAARCTTGGTTTGCAGCCTGATCCTAGGTCTCATCTACTAAATCTATTTTTTTGTCAGCAGTCAGGGCACCCAGCAATGGTGACCTTCAGCAACCTCCACTGGCTGAGCTTTTTCACAGCCAGAAAACCTCGATCCATCACCAGAGGCACAATGGATCCATCTACAATGGCATATCCCCAGAGAGCTGCGTGCAGCTTAGAAACTCATGGACCAGTTTTCAGGTACAGGAAAAGGTCCCCAGGGGCTCTTCAGTGTTSTTTCTGTGGTCCCCACACCCAGTTCTGTGTGGACACCACTGCAGCAGGTGGAAGATATTTCTCAAGGCTCCAGCTGGCCCTGCTCCCACCACAGCCTAATGCTCCAACAAGTGCCAAGGCTGGCATGAAAGAAGCCTTTCAGAGAAAACAGACCAAGCCAGTCACTCCAGACAAGAGGCTGCAATGGGCTGTAAGTTGGCAGAGCTCTCGGCACTCCCCAGGGCCGTTTTTACAAGCAGGCTCTCCCACTGCCAGCCATCTCTGCTTTGCTGACTCCTGCTTCCACTCACTAATACCCAAGGGACTCTGAGATGCAGCTGGGGGGAGGTAGCGGTGACATCAAGGCACTCGAAAGCACTGTAGTGGTGTGACACAGACCCTAACCTAGCCCAAACCTGAACTCAGTGGGAGTCAGAGAATCCACTCGTGCAGCCCAACCTCTGGCCCGTGGAAGGAAGGCCTGGTGCAGCCTGTGCTGGGATGCCAAAGGGCTCTCTGAATGCTTACACTTGGCAAGCACAGAGAAATGAGTTAATAAATATTTAAGAAAGGTTAACAGCGCAGATCCAAGATCCAGTTTATATTTTGTAACCTTCTCTTTATTTTAGCATGTTCAGTCACCAGCTGAGTTTGTGACACCTCAATGGGATCRGGTCTGCTCCTGTTTGAGCTCTATGTGGCTGCAACCTCAGCTGACTCCTTTGAAGGCAGCAGTCAGTCCCAGGGCATTTGCCATGTCTCCTTCTTGCACTCTGTCCCACCACTGTAGCTACGAGTTGTTTGTGGGAATCTTCAGGCAGGCTTTTTGCAAACTTAAAAGCTATATTAATGAAATAAGAAAGAGCATCCTACCCTTGCAAATAATTATACTGCTTTATTTTTCAGTATCACAGTCTCAGGAAATGAAACAGTCCAGATATTTTCCAAGATATTACATAGYCTTTTTTCCATCTGTCTGTCCACAAAATAATCAAATTAAATACAAATTTGTTTGTTTGCTACATCTATTACAGTGGAAGAACATAATTGTTGGTAGAAGCAGCTAAGCTTCAGGAACAAAGGGTGGAACAAAGTCTTATTTTCCCCTGCTTTTGTGTAACCCACTTAGGTWTCCAGAAAAGCACACAGAGGGACAGAAAGATGAGGTGGGTAACAAAATACAGCGGTTTATTGAACAAAAYGGGGCAAGGCAATGTTCCCTTTACATTCAATGACAATTCAGGAGTATGAAGCAAAACATGCTATACATACACRCACACACAGACATGATACTTTGGTTAAATGTCATTCAGAAGTTCTATGCCAAACCTGGTAAAATTATAGAGTGAACAGTCAAAAAATAAAACCAAGAATAGGCTTGCATAGACAGATTGTTGTCAGTGTGCAATTCATATTTAAGGATTAGCTGTTACAACGCAGGATACACTTGCAGCTCTGAGGAATTTAAGCCTCCTGACTAATCCACCWCATCGCATGGCTAATATTGAGATTCAACAGGCTGAAAGTTTACCCTGAAGAGCTAAATGAGACAACTGCAGTTATTTATCTGAGGCAATTAACTATATTGCAGTGCACAGATGCAGCTGGAGACAGACCATGGAGTCTACTTGAGTGAACACTGATACAGTGGAACTTGTTTACCATGAAGTAGAAAATACTCAYTTGTGTGTGCCACTGTCCTCTCTGGGACTCTGCCCAGCTAAGCCTTGCCCTGTGCTACTGATGGGGAGGAGGTGGCTGATAGTATCTCCAGCCCAGAAGCTGAGGCTGGGGCAGCTCCTGAACATGAAATCCATGYCCCACAGCCTGTCCTGGGCAGGGCAGTCCAAGTGGCMCCCAGTCTCCCCAGCAGTGCAGCAYGGCCACAGATGCATTGARGGAGTGCAGTAAACTGGGATCTCTGCAAGTCTATGCCTGTCCTCTGCAACAAAAAGAAGACAAGCTGCCTGTGGCATGCTTCTGTGCAAGGGACAATGTCCCTCACCCACCTCCCAAAGCAACTGCAAAACTAAGCCCTGARCATCTTGGGAGACTGGGGCATAATCAACTGTCCATCGGCTGGGGATGGATACAGAGCAAACCCCAAAGACACCCCCATCCTGCTGGGAATCCCTGCTGCAGCACCCGCCCTGGCACCACTGCCAGGCACAGGACAGCTCAGCTGGGAATTGTGCTCCRATTCCTATCGCATCTCACCCAGTCCTGCAGTGTCACTGCTGCCAGGAGGGACAGCAGGAGCCATCTGCTCRGGGGACAAACACCCAGGAGGTTGCTCTGTGAAGGAAGAAATTAGTTTCGTGGACTGGCTGTGCTCAATTACAAGAGTGTAAACTAAGTAGGGGAATCCTCACACTGTCTCCAAGTGCTCCCCTTTACATATAGATAAATTAGCAATCCACAGTTAGTTTGCATACAGGATATGAATTAAAATAAAAACCTTGATAATAAAAATATATAATATACACATTGATCAACAGCAATAAAATGAATGAAAACACTAGAATGTAACAGTGGCTGTAATTTGGCACGAAATAAACAGAGGTCTAGCACTGTAAAAATAACAACCCATTTTTCTCCATAAGTAGAGAATGTTACCAATCCTGATTCAAATCCTGATAGGTGGGAATGCAGAGATATAAAAATACTGTACATACAAGATCCCTTTTATAGAGAGAAGCAGAATGCAGCATCTGTAACTTCTATCCTTCTTCCCCAAGAGGAGAAATTCAATGATGAGAATTCATTTATCCCTTAACAGCTGATACTTCCTCACCCCACCAAGTTCAAACCCATGAAGTTCTTTAAAAAARATGAAATCAACCTGTTGGATCTATCCCTGTGATGAAAACTGCTTCTTGCTGCAGGCAGCTGTACAGTCCACATTAAGACAGTGTTTCATAGCAAGGTGACTCAGGTCAGCCTGCTGAAGACATCGAGTATCCCTGCGTGTAAGGCACGATCCCTCCAAGTCACCCGACCCCTCTTCTGCAGGCCATTGTGCTTTGGACGGAGGTGAGGAGATGGTGAGAGCTCTTGCTGCTGAGATGTGCCTACTAGGAAGGTCAGGAAGTGCCAGGATTTCAAGGAGATGAGTTTTCCACGCGGTGCTGAATGCCTTGGTAATGCACAGRTTCAGAAAGGGATGCAGGACCCTAACAATTGGACAGGGGTCCCAGCAAGGGCTGCAAAATGCTACTAAATCCAGAGCAAACCCATAGGCAAAGCTACCAAAACTTGGTAAGAGTAAACAAGTAAAAAAAAAAAAATCAAGAAACTTAAACATTTTTCTGTCATAGGAAAGAAATATTGCTCTGAGTGTTYCTTTTTGAAAGATCAGCTTCATTGTGCCCCTTTCCAGGGACACAYGTACAAGGTGCTGATTTTGCTTCTCACCCACACAAGCTGCATCTTCTTGACTCTCAGTAGAGATGCAGCTGCTGAGACCCAAGGGAAGTGGCTCTTTGTTTATCCATGATCTTAACTCTTGTTGACTTCAGTGGGACCATGGAATCCCTTTCCAAAAGTGGTCACTAAATATGCAAGTCCAGTTGCAACCTTTGCATGAGAAGGTCTCTAACCTGTCTGGCTGCATGAGGATCCTAACACGTATCAGAGGAAAAACTGCTGTGTTCTTATCCCATTTACTCCCTGCTTTCCTCAGCTGCCATTCCTAGCATTCCTCTGCYCCTTCMAGACAAACCTTTAGGGCCCCTCTATTTGCAAGGGCTATGGAGTAATAATACAGGAGAAAAAGGGACAGCAAATGAATAAAGGTAGGGAGTAAGGATAAAAAGATAAAGATTAAGGGAGGATACAGAGCAGAGCAGCCCATAAAGCATTCAGCACTCCCCAAAGGCATCCAAGGAAGCASCAACTGCTCCTGGGATCCTTTTCTTGGGCTCTTGTCTCTTGGTGCCATGGCTGGAGGAGTCCACCAAGGAGATCCTACAGCCCCACAGAGGAGGCACTGAGGTGTCCTTCAGACTCTACCCAGCTTCTAAACTAAATTAACCAGTTTTCTCTCACATTTCTACTCACTACCACTGAAGCCAAAACTTGGATACTCCCAAGCCTCCCTCCTGAATTAACAGGTTCTTCAAATGTCAGAGGGCTCTGGATCTTCATAACTTCTCTGATTAGATTAAGACAAAAGCTACACCAGCCAACTGCAGTGCAAGAAAGTCCATCACAGCCAGATACAGAGGCCCATGGAGGGCTGAATTCCTAGTTGGTGATTTCCCCTTTCCTTCTGCARAGAGTCACCAGTTTTCCTCAAGCTCAGCCACTTTCTGATTCGGTAGGACTTTTCTCCATCCAGTTCTCACAAGTGCACCAGGTAGTACAAGCAGCAGTGCCTGGACTAGGGTGTTTGTAAGAAGTGTTAATTCTTACAACTGCACCAGGCATCCATCTCACAACAATAATTACTCTGATGGCAACGGAAGAAAAAAGCCCACANAAAAAAAAAAAAAAAAAAAAAGGAATTTTCAGCACAGAAATTTTGACTGTAACATGAAATACAAAAATTAATTTTTACACAACAAAACCTTGGTAGATGAGGTTGCCACACTGGGCCAAGTTCTCAAACAAGAAAAAAAAAAAGAAAAAAATAGCATCCATGTTGTTATTTTTCTGGATCCTTTTAAACTTCAACACTTCTGAATGGACAGAGAGAGAACAAGAACTGGGAACAAGGCAAGGAAGTAAAATCTAGCTGCTGACTGGGCTATTTCCTGAGAAGCAGCRGCAAGCAAGCAAGACCTTGCAAGTCACTTCGGGGCCCATGCAGGCAGGTGAGCTCACAGTCTGGAAGCAAGGGTATGCAGGTAGCAGGATTCTGCCCATACACGAAATCCTACATGGCAAGGTTTTTGGTTAGTGTTTCCCTGGAGGAGAGATCTAACAGGGGTTATATGGTTCTTCACAGATACTGAACTGCCAACAGGCACGGAGGGGTAGGAGATGGAAGTTTCTC
Organism: Malurus melanocephalus; assembly: GCF_030028575.1. NCBI lineage: Eukaryota > Metazoa > Chordata > Aves > Passeriformes > Maluridae > Malurus > Malurus melanocephalus. The sequence goes on from NW_026623696.1 coordinate 502,634, forward strand.
GAGTTGTTGGTCAAGGCAAGACATGGGCTTGTGATGTGGTATTAAACTTGCCCCTGAATTTATGTGAAAAAGGAGCTGCCCTGTCTTCCCAGTGATTTGGCCCAGTAACTGCCYTGACCAAGGACAACAGCCAAGGTTAAAGCTGTACAGCTGCCTCAGGGCTTGAGTTGTGCACCAGAGAAACAGCAGACAGCCATGATCTCTTCCTGTTTCCTAGAGGTGCTCCCCACAAAGCTCCAGAGAGCTGTCAAGGCCCCTTYCCAGGCAGAACAGTGGGGAGGGCAAGTCCATGTTTCCATGCCCCAGGCACAGGTGTCTCCCCTCCTCTGCAGAGCCAGAGACTGACCTGTGGCTGCCAGAGACAACAGAGAGGCGATGAGACAGACTCAGTGCTGGCTCTGAGGAAGTTGGGCTGCAGGGGCAAGGCAGCCAAGCTCACTGCCATGAACTGGGCTGGCCCATGAATAACCACGCTGGCCTGGCAGGACAGACTCCAAGCCAGTGTCCAGATGTTTAGCTTTGTAGTTTAAAAACACACCTGAAAATAATGGCAAAAGAAAAAACATGAAAAAGACAAAAGAATTTAAATGAGAGGAAGCTAAGGGAAAAGGCTACTATTCTGTGCAAGAGAAAAATTATTTTCAAAGAGTGGAGGAAAAACAAGCCAGGAGGGAATCACTGCATTATTTTCAAAGAGTGGAAGGAATCACTGCATGGGAAAATCTATACAGACAACAAACCTGCAGACCCTGCTACAGCCTAGAGAGCAAGGATTTTGTTATTCCTGACTGGAGTCTGCCTGSGGTGCTGGACGGAGCAGTGGAGAAGAAAAGCAGTCAGCACAGACATGGTGTGGACTGTTTGGCACTCCGTGTCTGGCTCAGGTTGCCTGAAACTGTAGATTTGAATTTGATGCTCAATGCCTCCCTCCTTCAGCCCCGTGTTTACAAGATGTATCCAAGCTCAGAAACGAGTTACTCTACTCAAGGGCATCAGCAACTGAGCTAAGAGTTACAGGAGATCCTACTTGGCTTCAGTGAAATTCCTTGGYTTCTACCACACCGAAGCTCAAAGCAGGTGACCACAAAAGTTCCTTCAGACATATAGATGTGTTTGTATGAGCCTACCYAAACCACAGCTCACAGCTTCTTGAACTCCCTAGCAAATCTTAAAAGTCATGCATACAAGGTCTAATGTCAGTTGAAATTCTTTCCTTTTAACTGTTCTATCCTATATCCTGGAGCTAAATGCCTATACACACTCTATTCACATTGTTGGAAACCCTAGAAAGAAATACAGCAGTTAAAAAATTCTGTTTCATAAGCAATTTCTTCCTCACCAGTCTCAGGGTTTGGCTTTTGCTRGTATGTGTTTAAAAATGCTTTCTCCTTCCTGCAAGCTCATATGACTGTCAGGTTGGCTCAGCCATCCTATCCAACACAGGAAGAAACACATTTCCTCTTATAATTCTCTTTGCTAAGTTATCCTAATGCAGAAGGACTTGTACTCCTGACGTTCTGTTGCATTGCCACAACCCTGCTCATTTCTTCAATTTTCCTCTATTGTACATGCATCTCAATTTGTCCTATTTGTCAAAGCTCCAGCCAAAGCTCAAAAATAGAAGGAAAGCCTCAAAAGAATGTATGAAGGAGCTGTTGAGCCAGCTGGTTGATCTGCACAGCTCAGTGGCAGCTAGATTATACTGCACTGCTCAAACCATCACAGACGAGTGAGAAATTGAAATGAACGATTTTCCTTAATATGATGACACTTAAAGAGATGATCCTGGGAGTGGAGGGTGGGCCTCCCATCAGGTCAGGAATTGAGAAAGTTGCCTGGCAATTCCAGTAATGTTTGCTACAGAAGAGTCAGTACCAAAGCAAAGGCCAACACAGCTTACTGCTTCCTACGGGAACCTGGAAAACAAAACAGGAGACAATCTGTGAGGCTAGATCCTGGTGAAAAAAATACTACCTGCATTCTTATTTTACCTGTCCCGTCCTGACCTCTTGTCTGTCTGACTTSCAGAGTACTGGCAAAGTTAATGGCCATAATTGGAACAATATGTTACATTACACAAGCAAAARGAAGGATAGATCCACAAGACAGCCAGATGTGCATTTCTTCTAGGGTGTGAATGGTGCTGCAGCCCCACTGCACCATCTCACTAAAGCAAACTGACCCTATRAAGTGCCATCAACTTTCCAGCTTCCTTGATGAAGACACAACGTAAGTTTACCAACTTTAAATTTTGGAGAGYGTCCACGTTTGAGCGTCAATAGTGGAGCTGTAAGAAATCTGAGAYTSARTTAAACTCTGACTGCCCTTTCCTTYCCCYGAGRCACTATAGATAACTCAGACAATGGGCATTCAGATTTAAAACAGCTGCAGGAGAGACTTTACCAACACTGCTCTGTGCCAAGCCATTTCAGGAAACAAACCAACAAAGCACTGCTGAAATGCTACAGGAACAAAACTAGCCTGCTCTCAGGGCAAGTTTCTGTCTGATCATCCCATCTGCTCACCAGACAGGTGATACTGTCAGGTTCTGTCTTGTACTGGATTGTTTGATTCTAGTGAGTCACCTAAAATCCATCATAATACCRTCTTCATGTCATTTCTCCATAATCTGCTACCTGGATTTCCAGTCATTCATCATTAAGAGATCACAGAGGACATGCAGACAGAMCCCTGACAAATTTCAGGCAAACCAATTCAGTTTTTCAGTCTCTGAGCCTGCAACGTGCTCAGCAAGTCCAACTCAAACACTGCACAGCATCACCTGCCTGCTGGAGCACTAATTCCCACTCCTCTTCTCTATTCACATCTTTCAAACTCTCTGTGCCCTGCAGACTGCTAGTGTGAGGAAAGCAGCTCACAATAACCAGTGCTGGGCAGCCCTGGRGTTGATCTTACCTTTAGGAGAGTGCTCAGGTTTGGGGATCTGGCGCAAGGGGCTGGGCTGGTTTGTGTAATACCGAGAGTGTTCATAGTCATCGAGGAGAGGCTGTGACCTGCCAAGCACAGGGGAAAGGAGTGTTGGGAAGTAACTCAAAGGCACAACAGTGCAGTAAGAGCAACATCTCAGCTSTCTGGTCTGTTACTGTCAGTTTGATACAAACCTGGCCTGGCCCAGAGCTTCTGCCTGCAGAACAGCTCCTCTGAGCACAGCCCATTACTGTTTCTGCAGTGAGAAATGCAGAGTATTTACTGCTTCTCATGKACCTCTTTCACTTAATAATGGTTTAAGTCGTCAGCAAATAAAGAATTTCCATTATGAAGTTTGCTGCAAAYTTCACTCAAAAGAGCAGCATTTTAAAGTGGGTAATGCTTCTAGTTTTCCCCCAGAACATTCTAATATGATTCCTCTCAGTCTCCACCTGCACAYCCCATTTGTTGTTTTGCAAATTCAAAAGAACTTCTAGGTTCCTTTCTGGAATGGAAATCAAAGCCACTGAGGTCATTTCCAGGGTTCATTCCCTCATGAAGGGCACTGAGCCAGAGTACCACGTGATTCAGAAGCAGCACTGGGCTACAGCATGTTCCCAGTTCAGGATGAGGCACCCCAAAGCACAACCCCCTTGCTTGCAGGGGGTATCCACATGCAGCAGTGGGAGCTGTGTACAGGGCTTAACTGGGAGCGAGGACCCAAGGGAGCAGCTGTGCAAACGCATGGTGATTACTCATTAGTCCTTCCTGCCCAGGAATGACATCTGGTTCCACATCCCCAGGAGCTGTTTAACCCTCTCAATGTTTCCCTGCCATTTAACAAATGTCACTGCACAAGCTCATCAATCCCTGTCAGCACYGGGCATGGAGACCAATATGGACAAGTGCCACGAGCACAGTGAGTGACGCACGTCACCAGACACCTCATGAGCTCTGTGCTCCGCCGAGCCCCGTGTGGGTGGGTCAAGGTCAGGGTCCCACAGCTCCTCCCAAGGACTCAGCTTCCCAATGCATTCCCCATTCTTGCCAGCCAGTTCAAGCTCACCTTGAAGACCTGTCACTTCTGTGTCGCTGAGTTTCAGGCCCTTCCCTCAACCTCGAGCGCGTGGCCTCACTGGCATCAGGCTGATGGAAAGAAGGGAAATCAGCTTATCTGTGTGTGTGCTTTGCAAAACATCAGCCAGTGCACTGGGGCTGCTTCACTCCACGCAGTCCTTTCATGCTTGGTTTACACACGCAATTAACAACAGCCAGGCATGCAAATGGCAGCATCAGGACTCRCTTTCAGTAAACAAAACCCAGTCTTGCTGAGCTAAACTAAACTTTTGCATTAAATACGTGACAGCACTGAAGGACTGTTCCTCAGCTGGGATTGAACACAGTCTATCTGTAATGACTGTGCACAAGGTTGGGCTGAGCAGGAAGGGCCAGCTGCAGGCAGCTGTGTTCCTGCAACCACAGAAGCACAGTAAGGAGGCTGAAAACACCAGAGCTGCCTCCTTCTGACCCCAAGATTAACACCACATCCCCTTTAGCACCTTAGCAGTGCTGACCATAAAATCTGTTTCCTATCCCCTTCCATGCTGGCCAGCCAAGCTCTCTGGTATTACTCCTACAAAAACCCAGGCACGACAGACCCGTGACTTTCATTGCACAGCCAGTTATGAGGCAGAATGACTACTGAAGCAACTGCACTGTCCTTACACAAACAGAACCATCTACTGCTATTGCTGCAGTGGGGATTTCAGCAAAGGAAAGGTCCTGCACCAGGGACTCACAATGCTTCAGGGAGGCTACAAAGGTGTTGTGACATCCAGCGCCATCCTCCAAGGCCAGAGCCCAAGGATTATCTTGTTTGAGGCTGAAGCCAAAAAATCTAACCAAGGAGGTGGCTCCAAAAGGCTCGGGAAGCAGCTGAATAACAGACAGCAAGACCCTTTAGAAGCATCACCACCTTTTGTTCTCATCACACACACTCACCTCCCTCTGGAAATGGGAATAACGTTAYAGCACCTTATCTGTGGTGCCTCCTGAAGCTTGGCATACCTTCCAATCTTGATCATGCCTCCTCTTTTCAAAGGAAGACTTTTCTCTTTCTTTCTCTTTTCTTAAAGCCTTTTTCTCCTCAGCCATCAAGAGCCGAGCWATTTCCTAGAAGGGAAACACAGACTCTGTCAGACAATTTTACTGCTCTTGTGGGTTTGAGCTATTCAAACCCTTCCCATAGTTAGCTGCTGAATGGGAAGGGTGCAAACCCAGGATTTCACCCATGTGTGATCAGAAATCAAGGGACAGGGCAAAGTTAAGGCTGGTGAYATGCAGCATGCCCAGTAGCTCCCTGATTTGTCAGAACTGCTTTTGCCCTCTATCCTTTTCTACCCTCTGTCCCTTTTCCTTAAAGGGGTTGGTGGTTCATCTCACAGCATCTTGGATAGCCTCCCATGGGGCTCAGCTACAAGAAATGCTCTTACAGAACCATGAACTTCCTTCTTTGTCATGGCTGCAACAGGCAATGCAACTCCCTGCTTGGCCAGCCTAAGCCATGAAACCATCTGAGAGAAAATCCCACCGAAGCCCCAAGCTTCCCCTAACAAGGAGACAAATTAACAACAAGAGGATCAGAGGAGACAAGGGGTGCTTAGCAGCTTCTGTAAGTATTTGACTTGTTGCTCACCTCATCTTGGGCTACTTGAGCTGCCTTCTGATCTGCTTCATTAGCCTGAGAAAAAAAAATGTGGGGAAGAAAAAACAGAGAAAAAAAAAGTAACATTTCTGAATTATTCATATTCATTAACATACTGGGCAGGGCAAGTAGGTGCCCACACAAACACACCATCCTCTCCAAATATACTTAGCTACCTCAATACTTACCTCACAACCCAACACCAAACTGCCATTTCAGCTGAATTTTGCCCTCGTGTATTTGCCAGGCCACACCACAATGCATTTCCCACTCTGCTGCCCTCTGTCCCAAAGATGGGCACTGGTCTGTCTCACTTGTAAGCTGATCACACTTAACTACAGGCCATCTTTACCTGCCTGGAAACATTCATTTAATATCACTCTGCTTCAATACTTTAATTTTGGGGTGTTTTACTAAAAAAATGTGGTTTTACTAGCTGGAAGCCAGCTGTCACTCCATATTCGTGTGTACGGAACACAAAGCTAATTAGCAGAATGCACAGGAGCAAGACCTAAGGTCTTATAGTCACTCTCATATACCAAAGATTTGCAAATAAATGTTGCCATTGCTGGCTGTCTTTGCTCCCTTGAGTTGACCAATGCATCCTTTCTACTTACCAGGAGCTCTTCCTCCTGCAGCTTCCGAGCAATCTCTGCATCAGACAGCTCCTGTTCCATTCGGGGTGCATCATACATGCCTTGTTTCATTCCCCTCAAATTAGTGCCTACAAAATTGTGAGAGAAAACAATCAACACAACCATTCTCCAAAAGCTTTGGTAAGGAGATCCCCACCATCTCTTCAGCCACCTGCAAGAATGAGAGAGCACTGTAACATACCTGCCACACTGCTGGTTTGAGAGCATCTTTAGCTGAGATGCAGCACACAACTTATGRAGGTTTCTCTATGCACACAGAAATATCTGACACACCATGTTTTAGCTAACAAATGCAACTCCATGGCAGAACAGGCCATGTCCCTTGAAGAAGTCTTTGGTGACAGCAATGCCAGCAAAGGAATTGTAATTTGCCAGTCTGCATTGATGCAGATACACTGGCAAAACTGGGCAGCAGAGAGCAGCCCAACATCTGATGTGAGTACAGCAGGGTCTGAACACGCTGCTGGAGCAGCGTGGCTGGGACAGGCTCACATGAGTTTTCAGACAATTTCTTCCTTGGGATAACCCATGAATTTTACAAYTAAATGAGAAAACAGACAAACAAACATTTTTGAAGCTCATAGAATGTTCAATTCTTGTTTTGAGTAGAGTTTGGTTATTTTAAAGCTCAAGCTGATTAACACCTAGTTCCCTAAAGAAAGTCTTTGTATCATAAGGAGAAAGGATAATTATCCCAGTATCTCCAGATACACATTATCATCCTCACCTTATCCATGTAAAGATCAGTCAGATGGCTTAAAGCATAAGCTGCCCCACACTTGGACAGACATAGATCCAAGYCTCTAAACTCCTTCTCTCACTAGGTCACCCCTACTTCCACTRTGGSTTTAAAAGCACAAAGATGGATCTGRATCTTTAAAGCCCCCAACCYCCAAGTGCTGTTGAACAAGAACTACACAGGCATACCCTTCCCATAAAATAAAATACCACTTGTACAGAATTTGGCAAGAATGCCACCTTACAAATAGAACCCAGTTGGACGCCCAGTGCCASTACTGAACTTTGCCCAAAATGAATWAATTGCCAGCAGGGTTTTCAGTAAGAAGTGGATGAAAACTGCTGCTTTTTTAGTCTTTAAGTGAAGTGTCCTCACTTACAGTAACTCAACAAAGCATAATCATAAGTTAGCATTCAGGGTTTTGTTACTTTTTTTCTCCTGCACAAGGAGACCACTGCACAACATGTATTACTAAACAAAAGCTGGGGATTGGTTGGTTGGGGTTCTTTGGGGGGTTTTCTTTGAGGGTAGTGTTTAGGTTTTTTTGGTTGGGAGAGAGAAATTTGTTTTCTTAAATCCCAGGATACCAAGGGCACCATTTCCAACAATACCTTCTTACTCATCCTCTCCAATGCCATGGAACATCASGACATAAACAGAGTAAGAACATCAATGGATAAGAAGAATCCTGCTAAATGAGGGAGAAACCTGGGCAAGATTCACTGTGTCCACATTGTAGGCAGACACTGGAGAAAAGCATCTTCCAAGGAAGCAGCACATRTCTCACACAGCAGTATGGAGCACGCAAAGGTCCATCCCCACATATACACACACCTTCCCCAACACTTGGTTACCTGAGTCTCGCTGGCAGTCTCCAACCTTCCCCTGCCTCACAGCATGAGGGGAGGGGGAGTGTCTCCTGTGTCCTGCCCTTTTGTAGGCTCTTGCCTCGTGCCTCCTATGGTCTTCTCTAGATTCAGCATCATAGAGCTTCTCATCATGTGCCATCCTATGTGACAAGTGGCCCTGATGGCGAGATTTGTGTTTCTCAGGGTGCTGCCTGCCACCCCGATGCCAGCTCTCCTGCTCCGCCTCCAGCTCTATCTCCAGAAGGGGAAGGTGCTTTTCTCTGTCTTGCCTTGGTGGCTTTCTGCTGTGCCGTGTTTCCTCCGAGAGTCCGTGCTCTGATTCCAGGTCCAGACTGAGCGGTCTCCTCACCCTCTCCCTGCCAGGTGTCCTCCTGTCCCGTGGCTCCCAGCTATGGCTGTGATCATAGGCTCGGTGCTCAGTCTCTCCTTCCAGATCAAGGCTGGGATGTCTCCTGGACCTTCCCTGGCTGGTTGGCTTCCACTCCTGCTGATGGCCATTGCTGGCCTCCCTCAGCTGAGGAGACCTCCGATGGCCCTCTGAGGCGGAGTGCCCGTGTTTGGGGGCACTGCCAGGCACAGGCGAGGGGGCTCCTCGGTGCTCTCTCCGCTGGTGCCTGCACCTGCCATCACTGTGTGCTCTGGGAGGGTCACAAATCTGCTCTCTGGGGTCACCCCAGGGCTGCTCTGAGCAATGGGGGGACAAACAAGGAGTGGGTTAGTAGGGCAGGGGTTAATGGGGRTTTGAGGCCAAGACTCACAGCAGGCAGATGAGGGAGCTTGATACAAGGAGCTGAAAATGCAGGCAAGGAATGATGAAAGAAAAGATAATAACAGGGACAGATAAGGCTTGCAGGATACAACAAGGGCCAGAGTGAACTGGCAGCCTGGCTAGCAGGGCAGCACAGGAGGCAACAAGGCTGGAGTAGAAAGCACAGGTCCAACCCCAAAGTGTCTGAGCACTTCCTAGACAAGAAGTCMATATGGAGACAAATGATTTTAATGATGCCACTGGGGCTGAAAAACAGCAAAGAGAGGAGCTCAGCTCATCTCCTGATGACACATCACTGCTGCAGGATCCTGAAACCACCTGAGAAAGGCTTGAAAAGAAGAGTGCAAGATGCAGGAAAGGTTGGGAGACCAAAGAAAAGATGGGGCAAAAGGCCAGGAGGRGCCAAGCAGAGAGGTCAGCTTGGACCCTGATTTATAAGCACAGATGCCTTGCCCTGGCTTCAGGCACAAGATTTTTCATTAGAAAAAAAACAATCTCACCTAACTGGGAAAAAGCCACATAAAGCAGAAAGAAGGGAACAGGTAGAATAGGATTTTTTTTTTCTTTAAAAGCAAGAACAGGATAGCTGCAGCACCCAAACATCCTCCACCACAGACTAWCAGGTATCTTTTGCAGACCCAAAAGTTTTAGGGCCTGCACCTATTCACAGTCTAAAAAGAAGTTTCAGCTCTGAATGCAAAGATGACTGAGGATGGAAATTTAAGGGCAGAATAAGACWTTACAAAACCCAGACTCCTGACCTCAGCACTGTTGCTAGAAAAGCTGCTTACTTGGCTTTTTGGCGGGGTTGTTTCCTCCATGCTTTCCAGAAAGCAGGTAGAATTTTTCTCTGCTTTTGGTTTCATTAATAAACCTGAAACAACTAGAAGGATGCAGCAGTCTGCCTACATGCAATCTACTAATTGATCTATTTTTTCAACCAACCTATTTGCTAAGAAAAAATCATAGCACTGAGTGAACTATTATCTCTCTCTGCAGCTTTTCAAAATGAAAAAAAATGCCTTGAAGCAGAGATTGATTTGAAACAGAACTACACACACAACCCCCCGCCAAAAAAACCCAGCAGCAGCAGACTTTCCTCCTGAACTATCCTRAGCTTGTTCTATAGTATTTCAAAATATTCAAAAAAGATTTCACTGCACATGAACTGCATTCTGTTTTAATAAATAGCTCTGTCTCACAATTCAACTATATTTCAGAGGGAGAAAAACAAACCTCACACCAAAACTGAATGTTCCCTTTGAGTCATTCAATCCAGAAAGAAACATTTTCAGAGCCAGCAAAAATAGAGCCTACAGAAAATCCACCTTGAAAACAAGTCTGTGACTTTTATCCAGAAGAGGTGTATTTTTAAAAGTCTAAGAACTGTAACAGGAACTGTTGTGGTTACTCTTTAAGTGGTTGTTCAGTGTTTTATATCACTCATATGATTTACAGAAAACAAATACCCAATAAAACAATCTAAGTGACTTACTGAACAACAGAGACCAGAGCCTGAAAGCAAGAGTCGGTTTTTGACCAACACCCACAAGGATCTAAAAATTAATTTGATTTTGTTATTAAGGAAAGCTCAATGAATACAACAGCAGAGTGCAGGAGGACACAGAAAAGCAAAGCGTGGCTGTGCTGGGAAAAGATTGTTGCAGGGAACACCACCATGCCAGACAACYCAAGCAGAAGACTTATTTTTGGGGTATCTCAGGGTGAATAATKCATCAGCAGGTGCTGGTTCCTGTGGCACCTTCCACAGGGGCCATGTAAACATTCTTTAGCCCCTCTCTGAAGCAGCAAGTGACTGAGCGAAAAGAAAAATGTTTTTCATGGCATCGACACTTCTGGGAGGAGCTCTGCCCTTTTTTGTGTTTATTTTTCCACTTTTAAAGAGCTTAGATTGCTTTGGAGCAATAGGCCTAATCCACATGCCTCCTGGATGTGGCTAAATTTTAATTCAGTCTCAAACAACAAAAAAAAAAAACCCAACCCCCTCACCAAAATAGAAAAAAAAAAAATAAAAAAACTAAACAAAGCAGGGGCTTTTTATTTGCCTCAGTTCACACCTAACGAGGACAATACAAACCCAGGCTGCTGAAGCCTAATCAAATGGTGCCCCAGTAATTAAGAGGTTCCAGACCAATGAGCTAGATGAGCATCAAAAACCACTACAGTCCTTTATAACTTTTAAGGAATGAAGATCAAGAGCAGCASTACTATGAGTGGTCAGACAAACACCTCCTACCTCAGCTTCAAAATTTTGGATTATTGCAGGAAGAAAACTTATACCTACAAGATACCCTGGTTTCCAAATCCACTCCACAGTCTCACTTTAGAAGGTCATGGGCTTTTGACAGTTGACATATTACAAAAAATCCATCTGGTCCGACCATCTCTGCATGCACACAGTTACTTTTATTTCTTCAGAGACTTCTCCCATCTAATTCTAAAAACCAGAAGTGTGGATTGGCCATAAGACTCCAAGATCAATTTTTCCCAGCTTTRTACATGTAGCAGGACTTTCAGTCATGAAATTTCCATTTGGTTACTGTTTTGCACTTTTGAACTTTGTGCTTTGCACATTCTTGGCAATCTTTGAACTTCTTCCAAACTGAAACTAAAATACTTCATGTAAGTTCAAATGAAAGACTTTAAAACTGCCAATGGCATTGATGTTAAAATGATAAATGAGGTTTGATCTTCATCTTCACAATCTGTTAATCAAAAGCAACCCATCTTCCCCACCACATTTTTGAAGAAAGAACACAGGAACCACCACCAGTGCACAGCAAAGCCATCCCAGATTGCTCCATAATTAAACACACCCTGATTCTCTCCTCCCAGTTTAAAGAAGTTCTGTATTCAATCACAAAAGCTGACCAAAAGGAAACAATAGAGTGMTGTGGATCAAACCATTTGCACACTGCACAGTCCCAGATGATAATCACAGCAGAGACATTCTGTGGAGATGACCTTGTTCTTCAGTAAGTCATTCAAGGCAGTCGTGCTAATTTTACAGCTTGGGTACATACCTGCAAGGAGCTATTTTTGAAACACAGCTCCATGAACCAGCATTTATTTCTTCATGTGGCTGTGCCAGCATCACAAATGAGCACATGGAATCACTTCTCTCCAAATGCAAGCATGGAATTGCACGGGCACTGCTCCCCTGCACACTCTGTGTTGYTCAGCAGTCACTGCCTTATCAGCCACTGTCTTTTTCCACACTTTTAACACACGCATGTGTGGCTGTGCTTGCACACACACACACAACACCCTGTATCCCTGTYCTTTAGGCCACTTTCAAGGACAATAAAATTATTAAATTGTCTTCCCCTGCTTTTTTTTAAAATTAAATATTTCCTGATTACAACATAATCTGATTCTGACCCTGGAAACTGATGTAATGCTACAGTGCTAAATGCAGGACTGTAGGATAAGGGAAATTTCTGAAACAGAAACAGAATTGTCAGATCACCAGGTTCACCTACACTGCCATGGTCTTGACMTTTTATCTTGCAGAAACATACCTCCATTTTCTGCATAATAGCTCTCTTCATAGCCTGTGCGTCCCTGGGACTCTGGGTAGTGCTTTTTGCGCTTTTTTTCTTCCTGCAGTTCTTTCTGTTGGAGGAGACGGGCAATATCCTACAGAGATAAAAGAAAAGACATTAAATGACCACTAAAAAGTACCTTCAGATTATTTTATCAAAATTCTTTATTTAATTACTAAAATTATTTTAAAAATTTTTTGAAAAAGTGTAATTTTTCAGACATGGCAACAACAGTTACTCAAATTCAACCCTTGGGCTGGATGAAGCTTTCAAATTATTGGATGACAGAAGAGACCATCTTAGCAACCTTTATTTAACCTCACCCAGGCCCAGCATGGAAATTCCAACCCCATGGCAGACTCACAGGTTCCTGCTCCTCCTGAATGAAGCAACTACATGTGCAACCTCAGGCTTCCAACRGGGATTTGGAAGTCACAGAAATGCACACCCACTCACAGGAGTGGGCTGGATCTCCCTCCTGCACTTTGCCAGGGAAAGAACAACACAAAGGCAAGGCTGTGTCCAGCAAAAGGCACTCCTGACTGGAAGGAGCTCCCACAGCAAATCATGAACTCACTTCACACWGGCTGTAATTTGCAGGGACTATAGGATGCCAGGCAGGGAAATGCATCAGTTTGACAGACAGAGACTTGAAGGAAAAGAAAATYGAAAGGACATTAGGAAGAGCAAACTAGGCACAAGGCAGGAGCACAGGAGGCACTGCAGCCGTTTGTCTTCTGTCACGGTTTTGGTAGATATGCCAAAGAGAAGAGCACTCCATTTTCCTAATTGGTTTTCCTTCGAGATGACTAATGGATCAAAAAGACTCAGGAACCGCAAACAGCTCCCTGGAGTTTGCTCCTCTGAGGCCCAGCTGCTTGCAAGCCAGCGGAGCCAGGTTGGAGCTATGGAGCAAAGCTGGGAGATACCAGCAGGGCATRCTGCCCCTTTGGATGCTATTCATTTAAGCCTTCCTAATCCTCAGCACCTTTACAGAGCCATGCATGTAAAGTGGACATTGCAGGCAGGAAAGGCATGGCTGAAATGCAAACGAAGAGTCAACACCCCTGAGAGCAAAGCCACTACTGGAGGATATTGGATGGCYGCTCAAGCTCAAACTATTATTTCAGCATTCAGGTAAGATCTGCTCTGAAACCAGCTTTGTGGAGAATCTGGGGATGCCACAGGTTATTTTCAAAAAAAAACCAAAAAACCCAAAACAAAATGAAAAACAAACAAAACAAAAACAAAAAACCTCCACAAACTCTTTCCCCTGACAAGGTTAACCTCTTCCAGCAAGTACAGTAAGTTTATAAATATATGAGCTTAAGCACATTATCTCCAGGACTGAGACAGCTCAGAACTTGCAAATCCACACAAACCACTTCTTACAAACAGGATTCATAAGCAGGCAGGGCAGGCAAGCTTAGTGCTTCATTTAAAAGCCCTGTACTCCAGAAAGGATCTGCCACAGCCCTCAGCTACMTTTCAGCCACATTTGGGAACTTCACACATACAAGCAGGAAGAGCAAGAATATTTAGGACTTCTTGCTTTAAGCCACAGTCAGCTGAAGCCTGATCCCAACTGCACAGAATGGTCAGCAGGCTGGAGTGACAAAGACCCATTGGCAGAGCTGACATCCCTGCAGTTCTCTGCATAAAGCAGGAGGGAAAGGTGCAATTCCCCAAGTCAGCATTAGTTTTGCATCTCTTTCACCTTCCTCATAAAAATAAGATGGATTGCTAAAAGATTGCTACCTCTTTAGGACGAATCCTGTAGCCAAAGTGTTCCTCCCACCCTATTACCACAAGCTCCTCTTGGAAGCCAAGCCTTTCCCATCTGTTCGGGCAGCCTTTCAGAACTTGCTTGGAATTAATGGTAGAAGAAGAAAGTGAAGTCTTGAAAAAAAAAAAAAAAAAAACCAAAAACCTGATGCATCTGTCAGGTAAGGGCTCTTCCAGGAAACACAGCCTTGTCGTCAAGCTCTTTCTATACAGAAAATGCCACCCAAGTGCCTCTTGTACTTCTTCAGACTACTMAGATTTCTCAGGAAACCATCTGCAATAAAAAATGGGGACACACTCCAGGCTCACATGGGTGTTCCTCTACTCTGAGGGTTTCCTGAAAMCTCGGTCTGACAGGCTGACCCAATCAGGTGACCAAAAACCCAAATCCTTTGTACACCACAAACAAAGCGCACTGCCCACTCTCAAGCAACAGTAACAGAGCAACATTCTGAAGTCACAAAAGGAATCTGCTAGCAAGAAACTRTAACAGGGTGTTCAGACTGTAAAAGGTGAAACTGAGCAATGAAGAAGCCAGAAACAGATGGCTGGGCTGATAGTCCTGCTGAAATCTTTGCGTCAAACACAAAAAAATCATGATCCAGGATTCTCCCAAGAGTATCTTCTTGCATTTGAGAAAGCAGGCAAGTCTCGGAGTGCATAAACAATCACAACTTCCTACACTAGGGCAATAAACACCTCAGCAACACTTGCCTATTACTTGCCCTCTTCATTAGCAAGGCCACTGGCATCAACAACCCTTATGACCCTTGAGTGTGAGGACCATGACTGTATCTTATTCCTGTAACAGGACTCCCCAAAATCTCTGTGCATACAGAGATCTTTCAGGATGAATATTGCCACCATGCAAGCCAACTCCTGTGGCTACTGGCCAAGAAATGTCTGTCCTGAAAGGGCTGCTACAAATAGCCTTGCCATCCCTGCAGCTATAAAGGTTACCTCGTCTTTTTCCTCTTGCCTGCGGCGCTCCTCCGCTTCAAATGCAAGCTTCACTTGGATTTCCTGAGCAATCTCACAGTCCTGTCGTTCCCTAGAAGGCAAGGAGACAGGGATTATAGGTAGCTGAAGTCACAGGCATCAGTCAGCCTGGAGAAAGGCATAAAAGAGCTAAAAAAAATCCAACTGATTTACACAAAAGAATTATTAGTCAGTGTTAGTGCAGAGCTATGAATCCTCACCAGGGACCAGGACTCCCTGTACTTACTGGTGGCCAAATTTAGAAAATACTTCCCAAGACATCCACAGAGTACAAAGCAAAAGAGATTCATGGGCAGATTGCTAAGAAAGGAGATAGGTACCACAAAATAGGGCAGGCCAAGGTAGTGCTCAGGAGTCTGCAAACAACCTAATTCTGCAGAGTTTTTGAACATGTGGTATCAAAGGAGGGGTTCAGGGCTATGGTTAATGCAGGGATTTCTGGGAAGTGGTTTCCATGTGTAAGGCACGGAGAAGAAAGTGCAGGAATATGKCATGGAGGCTGGAGGTGGCAGCTCAGTAACGAATGAGAAATGCCACTGACGTGGGACGAGACACAAAAGCAGGACCAATGCCATGAGGCAAGGGAGCAAYGTGTGTCAAAACAAGGGGGAGGGCACGTCTGCCACAGTGGCAGTGTGGATGTAGGACCACAAGGGACAGGAAGAGATCAGAGCAATTGAGACATGACAGTTTTGGCTGTGCAGACAGACCAACAAGGCTGGACAGCATCAGCAAGMACAGCACCACACTCAGCTGCTCCTGTGTCCAGCAAACAGGTTAGAAAAATGGCCAAGGATTCCTTAGGGCAGTTCAGAAAAGGCCTGGGGGATTTGAGATGAAAGATTAAAAGCTCTCTCTTTCAGTCCTGTTGAGATTGAACTAAAAACCAGCTCTAAATAGGTCAGAAAAGTCAATCCCTGCAATTGCAACTACTGAAAGGCAAGGTATAGAAGGAGAGCAGCCAGGAGCAGCAACAAGGAGAGCCTGCTTTATTAGAATACAATCTTTTGAAGAATACACTGACAGTGATCAGACAGGTGATGAGAAGATTACCAAGAGCATGTTATGGAAGATAAGCAAATAATTGAAGGAGGCTGAGCTGCGTCAAAGCTGTGCTACATGGGCTGGAGCAACTAGTTCGAGGTTTGAGCAAGAATCTGGGCAAAAATGATCCAGTGAATCTAGAGGTAAAGGACTGGAAGAGACTCTAGGACATGTGAAGAGGAACTTAAAATGCTTTTAAGTGCAGACAAGCACTTTCTGTTGCAAAACCAAGAAACGTGTCACAGCTGAAGCAGCCAGCAGCACAAGCGAGCCTTCTTTTACAGAAWGTGAAGAAGAATGAGAGAAATAGAAATGGTGGATATGTGGTAAGGGTGGAGAGGAAGGCCATTGCAACAAGAAGGTTTAGAGGACAAATGTCACCAAGAAACAACTCATTTGTCAGAGGCAAAAAAAAAAGCATGGCAGGAAGGAAAAGAATATTTTTGTCAACACCTCCTTGGAAGCACACCTGCAATCAGGCTGGAATTATTAATAGGTCAAACATCTTATGACATCAGTTTCTTTCAACCCCACAATAAAAACTGGCCATTTTGGCGTGTGCCTGTGTGTTTGATTTGACTCTGGGGACAGATGTGTTCAAAACCATGAGAGTTCACACAGCAGCAAATCTAGTTCTTGAAGCTGCTTTTTAAAAAGGGACCTTGGCAAACCTGGCACCAGCAGACAACCAAAGCTCCCAGCAAAACAGTAACTGCATAAGCAAAGCCCAGGGAGCAGGTTGTCAGTGAGCCTGTGTTGGATCCCTCACAACCCCAGGCTCTGAGGACATGAAACCAGGTAGAAAATAAGTTATAAAGGTCAGACACATCAAGGCGTTGCACGTCTCCAGTTCCCCTGGCACCTGTGAGCAGAGMTAAGTTGCCAAGTTCATCAGCACAAACTGACTTGCTAAATGCTTAAAATACATCCTATTGCAGACAAACAGGACAGAAAAACAACTAATCATCTTTCAGAGCCAAGGCAACAAGGTCATTGCCTTTCTGTTCACAGCAAAGAACACAAGTTTCACAAATATGGAAGCATTTTCTTGTTCCTGATGACACATCTTGGAATACATCACATCAATTCCTAMGAACTGAACAGCCACAGAGGATTAAATTTGGGGGTTTATTGCTCGGCAGTAATTAAATTCTGAGACTTGATTAGTTAGCCAACATAAACAARTGAATTCACTTGTGAGAGCATAAGAAAATAGGTTCAAGAGTTTTGACAGCTTCTTGTCCTTCAGTTTCTTTAGTGTGAGTTCAAGTGTCCATCAGACCCCAAAAATCAGCYAGAGCAACATAAATATCACCATTCTTGAACATCCCCACCATGTGTCCTTCACTCCTGGGCAGCCAGGACTGTTAAGAATGTTCAGAAAACTCTACATGAGTTTATAAAAAAGAGAAAAAAAAACAAAAGTCTGTGTGATCAGAAAGCTCCTTCCCATTCATAGTGATAGTAATTAATGTAGTTGTTGCCAGATGAGGAGGAAAAAAAAAGGGGAATGTTTAAGAGAACTGTTCAATGGAACTGTTCACATCAGTGCAACAGAATCATCACAACACTGGGAGCTAAACATGGAAAGAACATATTTTCACACTATTTTATTTTAGTAATCTGCTACTATGCTTAGCAGTGTGCAGGTTGCTCAGCTAGATGCGAGAGATGCTTTTAAAGAAGCATGAAAACAAGGTTTGATGCTTYCCTGAATTCTTAAAAAGAAATGTTTCTATTCTCTCATTTTGTTGCCAGAMCACGCTACTCTTGGCCAAGGAAGAGACAGTGAGAATGTACAAAGAATTAAGTAAGAAAAAGATCCAATTACAAAAGGAAGCCTCCAACTTCTTTTACTATTCTTTCAGAAGAGCTCCTGCTCTCAGAAGCAGAACTGCTGCTGACACAACATTTTACATCAGCAGTTCTGCCTGTGCTTTGGCTCACGAAGTTCGTAAATCCCATTTTACAGAGTCCTACAACAAGAAAATTGTTTGCAGCTCCCAGCAAGTAACAAAGAGGAATCATGTCTGCCATACAAAATCAATTTTTATRTTGTCATTTACTCACTCACATCTCTAATTGGTAATAAAGACAAARCTATTGAAAAAAGCACAGACTTGAGAGATACATATGTACATAAGRTCTGCCCCAGTGTGCTGGGAACATTGAAAACAGTGGCTGATCTGTCACACCCCAACTTCAAAGCTTTCATGAGCCGCTGCTTTGAAGCCAGTCCTGTATCTCCCACATCTGCAACACAGAGCTGCTCTGCTCCAYGGCTGGCCCTGTCAGAGGAGCCACCCAGGCTCTGGGATCCACCACCAACTGCACCTGGTGGGTGGCATCCCAGAGCAGAACTAAAACCAGGAGGCAGCACAGCTGCTGGGAGATGCATCCTGCCTTGCAGACCCTGTATCTGCAGGGACCCCACCCTGCTGCCTCTCTGAGTGGGATCTGCCTGAGCCCTGTCACACGAACCATCTGTTACATCCAGTGCTCTACAAGTCCACTCTGGATTGGAAAGCACAGTTTGTTTTACCCTGTGCTCCCATGTTTCACTTCTATACCAGCTCCAAAGAGAGAGCCAAACCACAGGCCACAGGGTTAAGATGTGGTGTGTGGGGACTGAGCAAACCTGCAGAGCAAACTGGATCTCTCATTAACCACCCTCCCACAGTTGCTACAGAAGATAGTGACTGCAAGAGAAGGCCTGTCCCCCAACACCCACCCCCATSGAGCCACCCTGGGGCAGCAATTCCCCTTCCCAGGTCATTTCACAGCCAATATCTGCAAGCACAAGCAGGGGCTCTTTCTCAGCAGACAGCGCAGCAGGGCACCAGAAAGCATTGCACCCAGCTCCTCAAAAGCACTCATCAGGCTCAGAGCAAACATGCCAATATCTGCAAATATGTCAATATCTGCAAGAGAGAATCTCCTGTAATACTGGGTATTTCTGTGGCACAGTTCCTTCTCTCTCMAACTTCAGCCAGGGACAAGGTCAACAAAAGTGGTCAAGTTCCTCCATTTTGGCAAGCAGTACAATGGGAAGGCTCTTCTCGTGGACAACAACAGAATCTAAGGCAGGATGGGCTCCAGGACCACCTACTCACCCTGTTTTCATTACCCTATGGCCAGAGCCTGGTATCAATACTTTCACATCAATGGACAGCCAAAGTAAAAAAGAAACAAAAGCAAAAGGCTGAAGCTGCACCCCACACACTGTCCATTTAAAGCAGCTGATCTCAGTRCTCTGACCAAATGGGACTAGCATACTTATTCCAACAGCTCCAGCACAAACTCACAAATCTTTTTGGTGTTTCTGGATTTGAGCACGGGCTTTCTTATCCTCCTCTTCTTGCAGTTGCTTGGCCATCTGCAAGTCATGTTGCACCAGACGATTACGCTGAACATTTGTGGCCAAGTGATGCTCAACTGGAAATAAACACAGACAAGAACCCTCAAATCAGGCTGCAGAACTTCACTGTGTGAACAAGATAAACCAAGTGGGAGGGAGATTCCAGCCCAGAAAGGAAGACAGATCTTGGCAGGGAAACACCAAGCAATCTCTCTAAAGGTGGGAAAGTCCTGAACTGAAATTATGTGAGCAGCTTGAGATTGCCTCTTTTCAGCACTGAGGGGGCTGTGTAYGTGTCTGTTACCAAAACAAGTTCTGCATATCTTAACACATCCAGGTTTATAGGGAATGGGTTTTAGGCTTTAAATTTCATTTTTCTGACCATGGAAATTCACCCTAGATGAATGAAATGAATCTGGGAGGGACCTCCAGAGGCATGTGAGGATGAGCTGAACCTAAACCCCTTCTTATGSCTACTTCCCTAATTTGCTCTCAAGAACCTCTAGAGAAGAAAACTCCTCTCACTCTCAGCATAATCAGTTCCAAAAATCTCACTACCTTTATATTTAGCAACAGAGCAGCTCAGTACTCCAGTGAGCCCTTTACCATACATGGATATYGCCTGCCAGAAAAAACAGCTACATGAGCTGCAGCCCAGAGTYGTCTTTAATTCAGTGGTCTCAGGTTCCAGCACCAAGGGCACAAGCAGCTGCACCCTTGGGGAAGCAGCTGGAATGGCATCAGCACCTGGTACTGGCAGACACCAAATGGGTGAGARGCTGATTAGAGAGGCCACCACACCTGAAACTGCAATGTAAACATACCCAAAGTAACAGATAAGCATATTATTAAAAAAAAAAAGAAATTAAAAAAATGCAACCGTCACTTTGAAGTTCCTGGCTGTACTTTTTTTTTCGTCTTTATAAACCCTTCTAGTGTAAAGCTGCCCTCCCTCAAAATGTCTGAAAAGGAAGGCTCTTTCAAAAGGCAGACACTGGCAATTCTGAAATAAGTAAACAATYAGACTTCTTCTGGTTGTACTTCAGGTCAGACTATAAAACTTGAAGCTTCCAAAATTGCTAGTCATTTCTAAAAACCTTGCACAGCAACAAAACCCCAAGTGCACTCCTACATGCAATTCTATCATAAACGGCATAAACAAACTCACCTCTAAAGGAGAGCACAAAATTGAAATACAAAATGCAWCTATCTCTAGGGTACAATGTGAGCTGGAGCAGAGTAAAGTGTAGCRTTACAGGATAGTGAAGACAGCAATAATAAACTGTATTCCATTAAAAAGAATAAAAATTAAATAAAAGCAGGAAACATTTCTCTTAGCAAAATCAAATAAAGCCAGATATCTGCTGGGACAAGCTTGTTTCAGTTTGCTCTAAAGATCATTGTTACTTACTCTCTTGTTCCTGTAAATTATGGGCCAAGGTATGATCTTCCAGAATAGCGAAGTCTCGACATACTGAACAGGGAAACAAAATAAAGAGAATTAGCATCAGAAGAAACTAAAAAGCATCAAAAGAGCTATGAGAGTCAGGACAGCATACAGACCTATGGACTTCTGGCATACTTTTTACCAGCCAGGGTCTGGACTTGTGGTTTTGCCCCCTCCTACACTCATTTTTTTTGCATGTGTTTGTTTCTTTGTCCTTGTTGGCATAAAATGCCTTCTCCACTCTCCCCTCGACCTCCACTTCAAGAACAGAACTGTCCATGCTGCCACTGGATCAGACTTTATGTACAAACCTCTGCATTCCATTCAAGTAGAATATACATGATATGTTTATACCAATGCCCACACTGACTGCAATCAGCTAAAACCGAGGACAAGCATTTGTGTTCACTGTGACTTTCTGTGCCAGGTTTAAGAGTCTGAGAACAGTATTTTCATGGCACAAAGGGTACRTGCACACTGGCAACTCTCCAGAGCTGAGCAGATTGAGCTCCATGGCTCTCRCTGCAAGGCATTTCTACCAGCTCAGGCATCATTTTTTCAGTTGTTTCTTGAAAGCTTCATTGACTGTTTAAAATGTAGTTGCTGGATTTGCACCTACAACCCAGACATGGGATCAACCACAGCATTACAGGCAGGAGTAAGTAGAGCTTCTTCAAAAGATGCTGAAAATGACCTTGAGACAAGTGAAACGGGAAACGGACAAACTCCCTTTGGCACCAGTTGAAAGCAGCAGATTTTTGCCAATGCCTATCACTTTCCCACTTGAACTTTCAAAGGAATGCTCTACCTACACTGTAGAAAAACACCAGTGTGTATTTTTAACTTGTTATGATAGGCAGTAAGGCAACAGAACACAAGCCACATACATACTGGGACAGGGACAGACACAYAGCATCAGGCTCAGCCTTCTGGACATCTGCTTCTCTGTGAACCAAGGACAAACAGTGACCTGTGCCCTCAGACTGCAGGATGGGACCAAGGTTCCCACATCTGCCAGATCTGGGGTTCTGCCTGCTTCAAGGGGAATTCAAGGCAGTGGCACCAAAGAATTTACACTAGAGAGGTCTGACACTTACGTTTCCCTCAATGTGACAAGCTAAGAAGCTTAACAGGACCTGGAGAGGGGAATGCCTCCCACTTGAGACATACATCACAAAGCWGAGAACTACAAGGTGCTTCTAAAGCCACAGAGGGAAGCACAAACCCCTCCTGCTGTGCTCCACTGGCAAAACCTCYGGGGAAGATCAAGGTTTCTCTTTAGCAGAACACAGGCACAGCCTAAAAGATAAAGCGAAAATAACCCCAAAACCCCCAGCATGCATCAAAAGTACAGGGGGAATTTATGAGGATTCTGTTTGCAAAAGGCTTCAGAGACAGAAAAGATAAAACATTTCCACCACCACAAAGGGTGGAAAAAACAAGGAAATGAGAAAGTAGCTGCATTTTCCCAAGCCACGAGCCCAAAAGTCTTCCCTCTTCTCACAGATGCACATGCTCCACTACAGAAAAAATCAAGACATTATTCTGCACCCAGGTATCCTCCCAAAATATCTGGAAGAGTTTCTAGCTGTCTCTACTTAGAGATCAGATAGTACGTTTCCATATTCAATGGAAGCTTTGGTTGAGCCTTTCTGCATAGAAGTGTGTTTTAAGATGACAAAAGCTCCTAACAGCCAGAGGAGCACTTCAGGGAAGGACAGTGACACGCAGCAGGGTGGAGATGAGGACAAAAGGTTACAGTTATACAATCCCAGAGTGGCTCACTTTGAGCATGTACAAAATTGGATTGTGTAATTAAGGTTTTATTGTTGCTTTCTTACACTGCAACTTATTTTAAAAAAGGAAAGATGATATGAAACTAAATAGCAYTGAAACACTTCCAGTGGCTATTTCYGTACAAAGAAAGAAACATTGTCCTGAGCCACAGATCTGGAAAAGCCACAGCTGAGTCACAGGCAGCAGTGCTATTTACAGGTAACAAACCCAGGGTGCTTGGTGGTCACCAATATATGCTTTTTACAGGACAGAGTAAGGGAATCTTGCATCTAGAGACTAATTCTGAGATCCCTAATACTACTTCCGCTTCCTAGAACGACTGTAGAATAATGACCTGCTTACAAGAAGCACCTGGCCTGCTGGAAGGACATAGCCAACCCAGAGGATTCAAGCCTACCATCGGTTCAGAGCTAATCAAAGACACCCCA